>NW_028223106.1:0-2500 GCF_056783735.1 Eptatretus burgeri
GCTTCATCTGCCACTGCACAGCACCTGGTTGCCAACGCTGTCTATGCAGACCAGTTCAATGCAGATATGTTCAGGATATTGAGCCGAGATCGGAGCTCATTTCATTTACGTATGTTGGAAGCAACCTTCATCCTTACCATCAATCCAAAAGGCAAAAGGAATTTGTACGATCTCTGTGTTTCTTTCAGCATGGAAAGATCAAGGGAAGTACGGTAACAAATAGTGAATGGACTTTCGGGGAAACCCATCCCCCCTCTCTCCAGGATGCAGTTGCAAACGTCAATCATCGACGAACTCTGTTCCACCCAATAGGAGCTCGAGGTGAAGATGATGAGCCGACGAATGGGTGTTCGGATTAACCGTGACGTCATTACGCTTGAACCAATCAGTGTCTACCTTATTGAGACTTACGTATATAATTAAGCACGCACTTTCACTTCCTCCTTCACTTTCTGCGATTTCTACCCTGAAGACTGCAGCACGAAAAGCTTCGGTCACCATTATGTCGTGTTTGTTTGTATCTACATTGAAGTTCTGTCGTACCCAACATCTGTTAATATATATGTATATATATATATATATATATATATATATATATATATATATATATATATATGTGTATATGTGTATATGTATATTTGTATATGTATATGTATGTATATGTGTATATGTATATATGTATATGTGTATATGTATATACATATGTGTATATGTGTATATATATATGTATATAATTGTATGTATATGTGTATATATATATATGTATATATTGTATGTATATATGTATATATATATATATATATATATATATATATATATATATATATATATATATATATATATATATATATATATATATATATATATATATATATATATATGTATATATATATATATATATATATATGTATATGTGTATATATATATATATATATATATATATATATATATATATATATGTATATGTGTATATATATATATATATATATATATATATATGTGTATATATATATATATATATATATATATATATATATATGTATATGTGTATATATATATATATATGTATATGTATATATGTATATATATATATATATATATATATATACGTGTTATCATACACACACACACACATTGACACACACACACACACATTACCGTCACTATTCACGCACATGCATACGCCAGCACATTACACACACACACACACACACACGCGCGATTACGCAGCATTACACACGCGCGCACACACACACACGCATACGCATTACCGCGACACGCGCACACACACACACATTACGCATTACGCATTACGCAGCCACACACACACACACACACGCATCACGACATGCAGCACATTACGCATCACGCGCACACACACACACAGCACACGTGACACACATATCATCATATTATCATTACCACGCACACGCCACGACACACACACACACGACACACGTGCATACGCACATATTCGCACACACACACACACACACACACACACACTACGTATTACGTATTACGCATACGTGCAAAAGTATTGCGCACACACACACATACACACACATTTATCACACGACACACGCACATGCGCGCGCACACAGCACACACACACACACACATTACGTGCGCGCACACATACGCGCACACACACACACACATACATGCACATTGCGCATTACTGCATTACGCACACACACACCACACACACACACACACACATACCGCATACGCACACGTGCGCATTAATGCATACACACACACACACACACACACACACACACACGACACACACGCGCGCACACACACACGACACACACGTGCGCATTATTACGTTACTATCACACAGCACACATTATATTACACACACACACACACACACACACATACGCAGCGCACACACACACACACACATGCACACACACACACACCACACACACGTGCATGACACACACACACATACACACACACACAAAAGCGCGCGCACACACACACTCACACACACGTGCGCACACACACGTGCACACACTCACACACACGCTCACACACACACTCACACACACACACATTACGTGCGTACACACACACATTACACATACGCGACACACACACACACACACACACACACACACACACACACACACACACACACACACACACACACACACACACACACACACATGCGCGCACACACACACACACACACACACACACATTATTACACACACACACACACACACGTGCGGCACACACACACACACACACACACACACACACATATTGCGTTGCAGATATTACACACACACACACACACACACATACATTATTCACACACACACACACATATACACATACGCATTACGTGCATTACGTACATGCGTATTATTACATACATACGCATACGCGCATACGCATATATGCGTGTGCATATACATACGCATATGCGCATATGTATACGTGCGCACATTAATTATTACACATACGCATATGCACATGCGCA
>NW_028223108.1:5000-12500 GCF_056783735.1 Eptatretus burgeri
CATCCTTCCGAGGTCGGCGAAATGAGTGCCAGTGTACTGGTCCCGGTGTATGCCTCGGTTAGAATAGGTGTACCATATCCCTGTGTGTCGTAAGAGGCGACCAGGGTTGGTGTCAGGAAGGGCATCCGGCCATAAAACATTGCCTCTCAAGAAAAGCTAAACCCCTGCACAGCAGGGAAAAATGGCTGTAAAACGGTCATTTTTTTTATTTCCCCTTTTAACTTAGGGCTCTCTATTCAAATAGCCCATACAACAAGATAAAGATTTGTTAAAGGTGATTCTAAAGAAATATCTGAAACGCCTAAGCCCTGGGACACTCTTTATCAAATAACCCATACAACAAGATAAAGATTTGTTAAAGGTGATTCTAAAGAAATATCTGAAACGTTTAAGCCTCCGGGACACTCTTTATCAAATAACCTATACAACAAGATAAAGATTTGTTAAAGGTGATTCTAAAGAAATATCTGAACTGTCTAAGCCTTCGGGCACTCTTTATCAAATAACCAATGCATATTGTTTAGCTCACTCATTGAACCTATAAACATTTGTTCATTCTCAAATTCCTTCAATAGTTTAATTTTCTTTGCACAATAATCCTATCTAAAATATTGAAAAACAAAACATTTGAATCTTTATATTTTTTAAGATACCCCTTTTGTGCCATTACGAATGATAAACTTCTTAATGATCTCATCTGGCCACCGCCCGAAGTTGCAAATCATTTTTGTACATAAACCATGCCATAAAAAAGTTTTGTTTCAAATGTTTCTAGTTCATGCCGTGAAAATGAGGAAGTGTTTTTTTTTGACACGGCCGTGCTGTGTGAATGAGGAAGTGGTTTTGGACTGTCATGCTGTGAAAAAATAGAACTATTCTGTGAGACAAGGTCTCGTGTTTATATTTTATCTCAGAACACGAACTGAAAACATTTGAATCAAAACTTTTATGGCGTGGTTTATGTACAAAAATGATTTGCAACTCGGGCGGTGGCCAGATGAGATCATTAAGAGAAGCTTGTCATTTCCTGAGCCCACACCCAATGATTAAGCAATCTCCTCATCGTTGCTTTATAAGCGGTTCTGCCAGACAAAGTTTCTGCCAGACGGGATTTTCATTTTTACAACTGAGGCATGGACGATCTTTCTTCCGATGAAGCCAACAGCCCACTACAGAGTTGGTAAGTTTGTGTATGCTTTTCTCTTTGAACGATGAAGCAAATGATTATTAATTAAATCATGATAATTATGATATATATATATATTTTTTCCCTGATAGGGCATTGGTAGAAAGTGAGTTTACATATCACGACTTTCTGCATGAAATTAATACTCTTATTGAAGTGATCAATGATTTTAGAAGAGAATTGAAAGACATTTACAATGAGTGGCATGGAAGTCTTATCACGTCCTCTCATCTCGAAGGAATTAAACCAATGGTGAGACACGTGTGTGTGCCTCTCTCTCTGTCTGTCTTTCTACCTGTTCTCTCTGCTCTTATTGAAGAGGCCAATGATTTATAATGACTGGTCTCTGATCTCGAATGAATTAAACCAATGGTGAGGCACGTGTGTGTGTGTGTGTGTCTATGTGTGTGTGTATGTGTGTGTGTGTGCGTGTGTGTGTGTGTGTGTGTGTGTTGCTTTCCCTGTCTGTCTCTTCATCTATACCCTTGACTTATTATTTTTTTTCAGCACTATCGCACAACATCAGCTGTTGAAGCAATCTTGTACAACACATGATTTTCTGGAGGTAAATATTTCTGAATTATTATTAATATCACTCGTACAACACATGATTTTCTGGAGGTAAATATTTCTGAATTATTATTAATATCACTCTCTTTAGAATGTCGCCTTATGTTGGTTGCATCATTAGTTTGGACGTGGTTTTGTCAGTACACTGAATTCATTTTATTGACCTTGAAAGGATGACAGGCTCCTGGTGTGTTAATTCAGTGGTCAACGAGGCTTATTCATATTACCATGTAATTATCTTTATAGAACCTAATTATTATCCACACTTTTGTTTCAAAACAGAATATGGTGCCTGAGTTTCAAATCACAAGGCATCTGAAGAAGATTGCTGGGAAAGATTGTACATTCTCGCAAATGAATATTTAATATTTTCAATATTAATAAATTATATTTGTTTTGTTTACAATTACTTGATTCTGAATTACAAGAAAAGAATAAAAGAGATGTAAAGGGGGGGTTGGGGGAGGGGGGTAGGTGCGCCTCCCCCAATGACGCATCACTCCCCTCATCCCATCCCTCCCCTCCCCATGTGTATGTGTGTGGGGGAAGGGTGGGGGTGGGATGAGGGAGGTGGTGGGTCAAAGGTGGGGGCGCACAGGGGGATGAGGGGGGTGGGGCTTGTGTGGGCGGGGCTTGTGTGGGCGGGCCTTCGGTGGGGGCTTGTGTGGGTGGGGTGTGTGTGGGAGGGGCTTGTGTGGGCGGTGTGTGTGTGGGTGGGGCTTGTGTGGGTGGGGCTTGTGTGGGCGGGGGTTTATGTGGGTGGAGCTTGTGTGGGAGGGTTTATGTGTGTGGAGTTTTTGTGTGGAGCTTGTGTAGGCAGGGCTTATGTGGAGGGGTTTATGTGGGCAGGGTTTATATGGGCAGGGGTTTATGCGGGTGGAGCTAGTGTGGGAGGGGTGAATGTGGATGAGGCTTATGTGGATGAGGTTTGTGTGGATAAATGGATGGGTGGAGAGATGGGGATGGGTGGATGAGTGGAGCTTGTGTGGATGGGTGGATAATTTTTTAATTAAATTAACATGTTGTGTGTGTGGGGAACTAATTAACTAATCACCAATTATGTGAATATGATGAATATGGGTGGAGCTTGTGTGGGGTTTGTGTGTGTGGAGCTTGTGTGGAGTTTTGTGTGGAGGTTGTGTGGAGCTTGTGTGGGGTTTGTGTGGGCGGGGCTTGTGTGGGCGGGGCTTGTGTGGGTGGGAGCCAAAAAGGGGCGGGGAGTCAAAAATTTCAATTTATCTTTGTCTTTGTAATTCCTGTGAATAAAATGAACCTAAAATCTCTTCCTCTTCCAAATCATATATCTTATAAGTCCAAGGAACCGTATCTATTACATCAACAATTTTAAAAAGCCTGTTGGTCCATCTTTTCGTATAACCTTTTTCAAAATGAGATTTCCACCCATATATTCCCACGTATATCACCAACTTTGAAACTTAGGTTTTCTGACATTAATCTCTTTTTCATATTTTAATTTTGTAAATGTTTTCTGATGGTTTCATATTTGTTGCCGTAGAATCGGTGGTCATTATACTTATCCACAATATCCTGAATAAAAGATGACCATTGTTGTGAACCGAGTTGTGTGAATTTTTTATATAGTCTCTCTTTTAAGGTACGATTAAAACGCTCAACAACAACTGCCTTCCCTTCATTAAAGGTACTGTATAATGTAATACTGTTATTTTTTAGAAAATTCATAAATGTCTTGTTATAAAACTCTCTACCCTCATCAGTCCACAATTTTTTAGGTTTTCTCTTACTTTTATTAAATATCTTTTGGAAGGCTAACATAAGAGTATTACATGGTTTGTTTTTTTAATGGTACAACCCACGCAGATATCTACTCCTCAAATCAATAACGGTTAAAGCATAGTTGTACCCTTTATCATTATTGAGTTCAATCAAATCAGCAGACCAGATATAATCTACTTCCTTGGAATAAACTTTCCTTCTCTGAAACTTTGTGAATATTGGTTTATGTAATTCATCAGCTAATTGCTCTTCAGTCTTAATAACATCATTAGAGCCTATAAGTTTTTTGAATTTCCAAGACCAAGTTTCAATTTAGCACTGATCATCTTCTTCACAATGAACCGATCAACTTTTTCTCTCAAGGTTGGATTTTGTATCAGAGACAAATTATACAACATTTCTCTATCGGCTTCATGCTTTTTCTTGCAACGTTGTGGTATTCCCATAATCAATATCGTGTCTCATGCACACTTCATCAACTCTATTGATAGGCTTACTCCAGGATTTAGGATTGTCTGCTCTCATCTAATCTTTTATCCAAGTTTGTGCTCTGTTACAGAAAGAATACCCTGGAAGATGTAATTCCCCTGGTATTCCAGTAGTTGTAAATTTACTTCCCTGATAAAAACTTTTGGATATCTCCTCCTAGTTTGTGTTGGGAGATAAATTGATTTTTTTTTGAACCACACAATCGAACATATACCTTTTTTGTATAACCCTGTTATTTTTACTTTTAATATATGAAATATTTTTAGTATTAGTTTTCTTTTTACATTTGAGACAATAACTCATTTATTTATGAGAAAAATTCCTGCAGAGTGCAAAAACCTTTTTTAGTTTCCAAACATGCACATTTGAATCTTCATTTTTAAAACATAAAGAATCCTCTTAGAAATGCCTTCTACCTCTCTCCTCCATTTATTTAAGAAAAAAAATGAAAAACTTGAATTAAAATCCATATCTTGTCGATGCTAATAGTCTTGTCGAAAGTATTGCAAATAGACTCTGTCAATTCTTTGTTTTCCTCCTGGGTGGGTTGAGTTATTTTCTGTAATACCCTCAATCTTTTAATCTCACTGGTTTCATATTTTGATATTTATTTTTGTCTCGGCTCTTTCCTCCCTCTCCTCCTTCTCTCTCTTCTCTTTCCTCCTTCTCTTTCTTCTCCCCTCTCCTCCCTCTCCTTCTCTTTCTTCTCCCTCTCCTCCTCTCTCTCTCTCTCTCTCCTCCCTCTCTCTTCTCTCTTTCCTCCCTCTCTTCTCCCTCTCCTCCTTCTCTCTTCTCTTTTTCCTCCTTCTTTCTTCTCTCTCTTCTCCTTTTCTTCCTCTTCCCTCTCTTCTTCAACTCCTTCCTCATCCCTTACTATCCTTGAATCGCTTACACCCCATAGAATATTATACATATATTCATCAGGATTTCTTGTTATTCCTGTATTCCAAATAATTTTTTTTACAACAGGAAACCAATAAAATTTCTTTTGAATTTCTAAAAGAGCCTTACCTTTTCTTAACTTTATAATTTTTTCATTATTTAACATTCTAATTAAATCTAAAGTTGTCGGTTTATCAACATCAGCATAATGCCAATCTTTATTGAAAATAATTTCATTCTTATGTTGTAGAACATATTTATTAAAATACACCGAATACCCTTTTCTTGAAGGTATTAATGATAGTGTCATTAATGATAATGATCTTGAAGGTATTTTAAAAATGATCCACAGATATCGTGGCTTTCCTTCCAGAATACCCAAATTCCTAGTGTAAGTAGTTTGGTTGAGTTTAACGTGTTGACATCTTCTTTGAGGTATGATACACTGAGTGGTTTCTTTGAGTTAAGTCTTCTATTCAACATCTCTTCTGTTTTAAGATTAGAGTATATTCACTGATATACCAACTCATTTCCTCAATTACAAATTTATTCTGATCACCAAAAGCATTACCAACACCAAAAAGCAATCTATTTTCATTATCATTCCTTTGTAGTTGAAATCTAATTTTAAGACCATACAGAACTTTATCATGATCACAAAATCCAAATATACCTTTAAGAGGAACTGCCACAGTAAAACTATTTTCTGCTTTTGTATCATCAATATACGCCCCTTTCCTTTGAGTATATCCAGGGTCTATGTTTGTTCCCGTTGACATATCAGGAATAAAACCTTCGACAGACCCCTTTTCCCATTCTATCACTGAATGTATAGAGTGTAAATTTCATCATTTCAGATACAGCAGAGACATAATCAACCGCTTCAACTTTAACTTTTGTTCTAATATACAAACGCACACTATCAAACATTTTTCAGAAGAAATCATTTACAAGTGTAGCTTGTGTTAGTCGCAGCCTTAGTGAATTTAAATTTACACAACAAGAAACTTTCGATAGATTCAAATAGGTTTGTTGATAATTTATTTCAAAACTTTTTGTACCATTCAGTATTCCAGTCTGTTCCAGTTAGTTATTGCATTTTCCTTGAAGTACCTTTCTTTTTAGTGGAGTTTGAGATAATAATAGTATCATCCAAATCATCGATACTATCAATTGCTTCCATACTTGTATTTATTTAGGAAAAAGATGTTAAAACTTTTGAAACCCTGATCCAAGTATTCAAATTATTTTCTGTCGTTCTTGGGGGACAACTGGAGTTTTGCCTTTCTTAATTTATTTTATTGCTTGTAATTTATGAGATTCCTTCTGGGCATCTTTTATGCTCTTTACAGCATCTGCTACATTTCCCACAGCAGAAGCAGTTGAACCAATTAGATCTTTATGTTTAAGAATAGTTGAACCAATACCCATTAGAGTATCAATTATCCCATCTCCTCTAAATTGATGTCCAACACCCCTTTGTCTCTTAGGTTTATAGTATCCTCTACCAAGATACATACCTTCACCCTTGTAGAATGGGGAAAGGAACATCCCATCCCCTGTAATTATTTTATATTTTCCCAACTCGTGTTTCCTCACAATAACCATCGTATTTATTTATTGGAAAACTTCACGTAGGTGAATTCTGATGGATATAACTTCTCCATTAAAAGAAATCATGCGATTATCTTGGTCGGTTATCCTAAAATTTACTCTGTGTATGGTTTTTCCTGACACAGGGAGATAAACCAAATTTTTGGGTTCCATATTGAATTTATAACCAATTGGGGTTGAGTATGCGCTGAATTAAAATATTGTCTTTGTTTTTTTTTCCATCATTATAAGCACCATCAATCAAATCACAGTGAATTAACACCGAATTTATTCCTGAGGATATTTGAATGACATTATCACTGTAAAACGTCCCATTAGTTTCAATCTTTTTTGAGGAGAAACCCAATAACTCTCTAAATTAATTATCAATTGTGAAATCAACCTTGTAGTTATTTTTAACTTTAATCATTGATTTTGAAGTATGTTTTTGAATGTCTATAACAATATTTTTTGGTTCATCACCCTGTTCTTTCATAAGACGAGCAATTTCGGAAGATATTTGAGAAATCTCATATGCTCCGGGTGAGACTGTTATCGTTTTGTATCCACTTCCGGGATTACAACTAAACTTGTCATTTTTATGAGTTGTATTAAATATAATAAGGTATTATAAGTTTCCATGGACAATAAAGATGCCTCATATTCTTTTGTTGGGTCAAGTTGTAGTGGGTATGGGAATGAAGATGTGTGGTCGCTTGTTGTGAAATTAAAACTCAGGATTGTGCTTCTCATCTTATTTAATATGAGATGAAATGTCTTTATATTGAGATTTATTAATTATTTTCATGTTCATCAACTGGTCTAAAATGGCTGATGCTTCATTAAAACAATTGTTATTTCCAGCCTTCTTACTACCTAACAACAATAACAGTCTATTAACTAATTGCGATGGGTCATTTGGAAGAAAACTAATACCTGAACCAAGGATACTGAAAGCCTGAATAATGTGTTTCTCCTTCTCATTTTTCCTACTTTTACTAGAAATACTAACCCTATAATTTAGT
>NW_028223108.1:17500-18756 GCF_056783735.1 Eptatretus burgeri
TTTCATGGAATCGTGATGCTCGCTCATTGTTTTACACCGCCAGTGATAGGCTATTTATAACTGCGTACACACATTGATCGCACTGCAGGCAGGACAATGGCGACTAAGTGTAAGCTTACAACTAAAACCTACCAAGAAAAATACGACATTATCTTGTTTTGCGAGGCAAACCCACTGATGAAGAAAACAGCCATAGCTGAGAAGTTGGACATCAAACGGTAGACATTGAACGATATCTTGAAGAATAAGGGCAAGATATTTGGACAAGTGGAGAAGATCGCGAGGCCGGTGGTAAGTGTGAAACGCGTGAAATGTGTGTCCTTTGAAGATGTCGATGACGCGCTCATCATCTGGTTTCGGCAAATGTCGGCTCAGCCAAATATTCGGTTGGACGTTGAAATGTTGCTGCTGAAGGCACGTAAGTTCGCTGCGGACCTCGGGCATGATGATGCCGAGACCTTGCCGATGCACTGGATAGACAGATTCAAAGTGAGGTGGGGAATCGGCAAGGTCAAGAGGTGCGACGAATCAGGCAGCGTGGATTCGCCGATACTGTCTGGATGTGATGCGCCGATACTGTCTTTTGGTGGAGGATTGCCCAGACAACATCATGGAATACAATGAACGGTTTGAGTCCTTTCTCATGCACCAGATGCCCAAGAGTTTGAGGCAGTCAAACATAACGGATTACTTCGCGAAGGAGTAAAGGATCAATCGAGCTTCGTGTTGAAGTCCGATCATGGTTTTATATTGGCTTGTTTTGTGCATTACCGCACTCACTCACACATAGGCATTGAGTGGTAATCATCACCACGATGACTGTGTGTCATGTAATTTGTCACCATACCATCACCGATGGTATATGAGTTGTCGTACAGTTGTTCATTATCTTTACTTTTGATAAACTGATTCATGAATTCCATCTTTGCTTGATCACTTTCCAACTCACCAATGAACCCCCACCTATGCCCCGAGGATTGTGTTTTCCTTTTGGTACAATAGCCGGCTCTCACACATGTGTGTGCAGGCCACGCGCGACTTCATCCTTCACCCCACAGTCATCATGAATGTTCGCATATGCGTAAGTCGTCACATTTCTAAGTCGTCACTTTTTTCTCGGTCCCGATGATGACGACTTGCGCCTCGTCTACTGTATATATACATATGTATATATATATGGATGTATATATATATATGTATGTATATATATATATATGTGTATGTATATATATATATATAACCGGGCGTAGTGGCGT
>NW_028223109.1:5000-7500 GCF_056783735.1 Eptatretus burgeri
GTCCAACCAAAGTTCCCCACTACCTACAAAATCACTCTTGCTCTCAATGAACCACAGTTGGATTAAGGTTTGCTGGATCAGGTTACATTGATGGTACTTTACAGTTCACTCTTCCAAAGGAAAATTCCAATAGTGTTTGGAAGTGACATGGCCCTGGAAGCAGACATACAACAATGAAAGGAAGGTATCTCTGTTCAAAGGGCATATCTCAGGCACACCAACTGCTAAGATAAATGTGTGAAAAAACCACTTCTAATTTCTCTGGCTGTCAGAAAGACATAAGAGTCTATGGCATAATCTAGGCCCAACATGAGAGTCCTTACTGTCATGGAGAAACACATAAGCAAACGGCAACAAGAAGAACATATGCATGTTGAAGAAGATCCAATAAAGTGATATGCCAGCAGATAATGTGAAACCCATTCCAGTGTAACAACCAAGTGGATTTTCTGCTCAATGTGAGCAACTAGGTGAAAGAAGGCTGCTTCAAGGAGACTTGGTCCATGCTCTGACTAAAGGGCATGGAAGCCATTGCTCAAAGCTAGAAAGGTGGTCTCCTATGTAAGGTGAATTGAACCACTGTGACTGGTAACTTTCTCCTCAGAGAAGAAATCAAAACCATCAAGGAAACCAGTTTTAATCACAGGATCTATCAAAGATGGAGACTGCAACTACACGTGTGCGCCATGTGTTTCTATCGAGATGCCGACCCAGTCACAAGAACTCAGATTCCATTTTCCCATGAGTGGACAGACTATCCATCATCCCTGTTTTGAGGTTGATCCCACGCTTAGCACAGAAGTTGTCTGTCATGCGCAAAGGCACTGCAGGAAGTCTGATTCATTGACGCAGTGCACCCTAATTTTGCTGAAGCTGAGCAGGATGTTGTTTTACAGCTGCCATCATTACCACAGAAGTGACCTATACACAGTTTATCTGAGTGAGACCTGACAATGGCATTTGTAAATAAATACTTACAAAAAATGGGTGCGAAAAACATGTTGGGTAGAACTTCCACAGCTGTGTCTTCACTGACAGGTGTGTCCTGCAGTTGAAACCTGAAAATGTGCCTTTAACAATCTCAACATCATTGGTGATCCAGTATGATTCTTGATGATAGCCATGCTTTGAAGGGTGATGAGCAGCAGAGGAGAAAGCCAGACAGACCAGTGAGCAAGACCGATTTCTCACCAACATCCAAGAGTCTAGAAATTTGGACTGGAATTTGCTCATGAAGAATCCAAGAAATAAAGGAAATCTTCTGAACTTCATTGGCATGCTTCCTTTGTGAGGAAGTCTATGAAGCTGATTCCGGATGGAGTGACCATCATTTCTTGGTAGTGTGATGGAAAACAAAGGATGCACTCCTTGTCACATCACATCAGCATCACGGTTCTGATTTCTGGACTTGCCTTGTGAAAAGAACATGAAGAAGGCAGACACAAGGATTATTGCTCATCTTGCGTGTTATTGTGTAGGAATATCTTGATCACCCATCGAGCTGTTGTGCACACATGCAGCAGAGTACAGACTATAATTCATGCTACTTGTGTATATATCACTTCACTGCTGTGAACTACATTGCCAAGAACTCTGGATACAACGGCAGAAGTCAATACCTACTTCTCTTCATATGAGCTGTTGGAAATGTGTTGGAAGCAAGAGAATGCCAGAAAATCACTCTTGATGTCGCAGCTTCATGCACCCCACTGTGCACATATGTGTTGTGTATGGATGTGACACAGTGAGCTACTTCCAGCTGAAGGGGAAAAGAAGAGGAATGGTCAGGTATACGAGGCATGTCTTGCCCCAGAACAGCAGCGTCCTGGCTGCGTCCTACACTTTCTGCCGGTACTCCAGGGGCCTCCGTCTGGCCATCCCCCAGGCAGATGCAGGCCCATCCCCATCTCCTTGAGATGATGAGAGTCTTGGCTTAACCTGCTGCAACCATGAGGCATGCGTGAGGTCGGCCCACTGGCCTCCTCCACTCATGAGACTCCCTCGCTGAGAGAATCTGGTGAGCAGGATCCAGCGTCAGGAAAGAAGCGAGCCACATGTCCCATGCAGCCGCAGCTGACGCTCACGGACTATGCAGGTAACAAATCTCCTCCGAGTCTCTCTCAGCAACCGCTGGATTTGGACACAAAATCCGACCAGCGACTAAGCCAGAGATTCTCCGAAGAGACCTGGTACCAAAAGAATTAAGTCTCCGTCTCAGATCCTTGGTCAAAGTCCAAGTCTCGCACCCATAGAGCAAGACTGGAGGTACCAGGACCTGAAAGACTCGGACTTTCGTCCTCCCCTTTTGGTACCGGCAGCGCCACGCACCCCATGATCCACGGGCAGATCCATGACTCCCCAGGCCCGGCCCAGACGTCTATTGACCTCCGGCTCACAACCTGCGGAGACATGAATATCACTGCCAAGGTAAGTGAATCTCTCCACAGACCTCAACATCCTCTACCACAAACAGACACAGACAGGACAGCAGCATCCAAGA
>NW_028223110.1:0-2500 GCF_056783735.1 Eptatretus burgeri
CAGTTTACTGGGCCCTGTTCTTTTTCTGGTTTTCATCAATGATCTCTCCAACTCTCTGGAAAAATCATGTTTTTCTCTTTACTGGTGACTCCACTCTCTGTGGTGGCATCCCTCAACCTTCAGATGGACAGACAGACAGCTTCTTCCCTCTCCTCAGACTTTGACAAAATCACAAACTGGTCAAACACTTGGAATGTGTCTTTCAACCCTGAGAAATCTCTCGCCTCTCTCTCGCCTCTCTCTCGCCTCTCTCTCGCCTCTCTCTCGCCTCTCTCTCGCCTCTCTCTCGCCTCTCTCTCGCCTCTCTCTCGCCTCTCTCGCCTCTCTCTCGCCTCTCTCTCGCCTCTCTCTCGCCTCTCTCTCGCCTCTCTCTCGCCTCTCTCTCGCCTCTCTCTCGCCTCTCTCTCGCCTCTCTCTCGCCTCTCTCTCGCCTCTCTCTCGCCTCTCTCTCGCCTCTCTCGCCTCTCTCGCCTCTCTCGCCTCTCTCGCCTCTCTCGCCTCTCTCGCCTCTCTCGCCTCTCTCTCGCCTCTCTCGCCTCTCTCTCTCTCTCTCGCCTCTCTCTCTCTCTCTCGCCTCTCTCTCTCTCTCTCGCCTCTCTCTCTCTCTCTCGCCTCTCTCTCTCTCTCTCGCCTCTCTCTCTCTCTCTCGCCTCTCTCTCTCTCTCTCGCCTCTCTCTCTCTCTCTCTCTCTCTCTCTCTCTCTCGCCTCTCTCTCTCTCTCTCGCCTCTCTCGCCTCTCTCTCTCGCCTCTCTCTCTCTCGCCTCTCGCCTCTCTCTCTCTCGCCTCTCGCCTCTCTCTCTCGCCTCTCTCGCCTCTCTCTCTCTCTCGCCTCTCTCTCTCTCTCTCGCCTCTCTCTCTCTCTCTCTCTCTCTCTCTCTCTCTCTCTCTCTCTCTCTCTCGCTCTCTCTCTCGCCTCTCTCTCTCTCTCTCGCCTCTCTCTCGCCTCTCTCTCTCTCGCCTCTCTCTCTCTCTCGCCTCTCTCTCTCTCTCTTGCCTCTCTCTCTCTTTCCTCTCTCTCTCTCTCTCTTGCCTCTCTCTCTCTCTTTCTCTCTCACTTCTCTCTCTCTCTCTCTCGTCTCTCTTTCTCTCTCTCTCCCCTCTCCCCTCTCTCTCTCTCTCTCTCGCCTCTCTCTCTCTCTCTCTCTCTCGCCTCTCTCTCTCTCGCCTCTCTCTCTCTCTCTCTCGCCTCTCTCTCTCTCTCTCTCTTTCCTCTCTCTCTCTTTCTCTCTCCTCTCTCTCTCTCTCTCTCTCTCGCCTCTCTCGCCTCTCTCTCTCTCTCTCCCTCTCCCCTCTCTCGCCTCTCTCTCTCTCTCTCTCTCTCTCTCTCTCGCCTCTCTCTCTCTCTCTCTCTCGCCTCTCTCTCTCTCTCTCGCCTCTCTCTCTCTCTCGCCTCTCTCTCTCTCGCCTCTCTCTCTCTCTCTCTCGCCTCTCTCTCTCTCTCTCTCGCCTCTCTCTCTCTCTCTCTCGCCTCTCTCTCTCTCTCTCTCTCGCCTCTCTCTCTCTCTCTCTCTCTCGCCTCTCTCTCTCTCTCTCTCGCCTCTCTCTCTCTCTCGTCTCTCTCTCTCCCCCCTCTCTCTCCGTCTCTCTCTCTCTCTCTCCCTCTCTCTCTCTCTCTCTGTCTCTCTCTCCTCTCTCTCTCTCTCTCTCGGCTCTCTCTCTCTCTCTCGCCTCTCTCTCTCGCCTCTCTCGCCTCTCTCTCTCGCCTCTCTCTCTCGCCTCTCTCGCCTCTCTCTCTCGCCTCTCTCTCTCTCTCTCTCGCCTCTCTCTCTCGCCTCTCTCTCTCTCTCTCTCGCCTCTCTCTCTCTCTCTCTCTCTCTCTCTCTCTCTCTCTCTCGCCTCTCTCTCTCTCTCTCTCTCTCTCTCTCTCTCTCTCTCTCTCTCTCTCTCTCTCTCTCTCTCTCTCTCTCTCTCTCTCTCTCTCTCTCTCTCTCTCTCTCTCTCGCCTCTCTCTCTCTCTCGCCTCTCTCTCTCTCTCTCGCCTCTCTCTCTCTCTCGCCTCTCTCTCTCTTGCGCCTCTCTCTCTCTCTCTCTCTCTCTCTCTCTCTCTCTCTTTCCTCTCTCTCTCTCTCTCTCGCCTCTCTCTCTCTCGCCTCTCTCTCTCTCTCTCGCCTCTCTCTCTCTCTCTCTCGCCTCTCTCTCTCTCCTCTCTCGCCTCTCTCTCTCTCTCGCCTCTCTCTCTCTCTCGCCTCTCTCTCTCTCTCGCCTCTCTCTCTCTCTCTCGCCTCTCTCTCTCTCTCTCGCCTCTCTCTCTCTCTCTCTCGCCTCTCTCTCTCTCTCTCTGCCTCTCTCTCTCTCTCTCTCTCTCTCTCTCTCTCTCTCTCTCTCTCTCTCGCTCTCTCGCCTCTCTCTCGCGTCTCTCTCTCGCCTCTCTCTCTGCTTTCTCTCTCTCTCTCTCTCTCGCCTCTCTCTCTCTCTCTCTCTCTCTCTCTCTCTCTCTCTCTCTCTCTCTCTCTCTCTCTCTCTCTCTCTCTCTCTCTCGCCTCTCTCTCTCTCTCTCTC
>NW_028223111.1:0-18515 GCF_056783735.1 Eptatretus burgeri
GTTTGCTCATCTTATTCTTCGTTCCTCCGCTGTGAATATTTTCTGTTTTAGGATATTGTCACGTCGACGTCGAAACTTGAAAGCAAATGTCCAAATATATTTTGAAATTCGTGATAGACTTAAAAAAAAACAAACACACAACAACAACAACAACAACTTCAGATATTTCGTCACCTGCCTTCACGGAGCCAAGGAGAAAAAAAGAAAATGGGCCTTAAAGAGAAAATAAGTTCCGGGTATGCTAAACATAACCTCGACGTGTTTCGACTTATGATTAACTTCCAAGGAACTTGTGTTGACGTGTGTCAACGATCGCATATCGTGCCTACAACTTATTCCCAGCGTCGCGGAACGTGTGAGCCATACGGCGAGTCCGTCATAAAATTTTCAGCATGCTTGAAATTTCACGACGTACTCGGCATATTACGATGTATGGCAGTTTTTCAGCGTGCTCTTCACGTATACACAACTTACCCATAACGTATTCGACGTGTGCCAGCGTTTTAGACAAATTTTTCAGAGGTCGACATACGCTGGCTAAATCGTCAAGGTGTGACTGCGATGTTGACACTTCCAATTCTCAGGCGGTTATGATTTAAATCGGTGAGCGGCAGCTTTTTAATAGGCTACGCCACGTGATCGTCAGCGATATGTGCAGTGCGCTATGCATACATTAGACTATCGTTGGTCATAGGTTGTGACCGCCAACAACACGCTAATCATTCGTTGGTCTCAGTTAACTATATGTGATTAAAACGTTCTGTGAACGTTACTAATACGTTATGCATACATCCAACTCGTTATGAATACGTCCAAAACTTAAAAAAAAAAAAAATCAAAATTTCAGCGTACGCCAACATTTTACATACATTTTTATACGTTGCCATTGCTGGCTGAAACGTCAAGGTGTGACAGGAGTAGGGTGAATATACTGGTTCTAGCTCACTTTTCCCCATGTAAATGAATGGGGGATTTTCAGCGATTCCCTTTTTTTTCCCCTAAAAATAAACCCCCTTTTTATCCGTTTTTCCCTGCTGTGCAGGGGTTTGGCTTTTTGTGAGGCAATGTTTTATGGTCGGATGCCCTTCCTGGACGCCTCTTACAACACAGGGATATGGTACACCTATTCTAACCGGGGCATACACCGGGACCAGTATACTGGTACTCATTTCGCCGACCTCGGAAGGATGACAGGCTGAGTCAACCCCCTGGTGTTAATTCAGCAGCTGAGCGGGATTCGAACTCGGGACACTGGGATCCCAAGCCGCCACCCTAACCACTAAGCCAACACCAGGCTTTGTATATATATAACCAGGCTATCCCAAGGTATATTTATTTGTCTCCCCTTTAACCTGGGGTTGAACAGCTCACTCATTGAACCTATAAAGATTTGTTCATTCTCAAATTCCTTCAATAGTTTAATTTTCTTTGCACAATAATCCCCATCTAAAATATTGACAAACAAAACATTTGAATCTTTATATTTTTTAAGATACCCCTTTTGTGCCATTACGAAATGATAAACTTCTCTTAATGATCTCATCTGACCACCGCCCGAGTTGCAAATCATTTTTGTGTATAAACCACGCCATAAAAAAGTTTTGTTTCAAATGTTTTCAGTTCATGCCGTGAAAATGAGGAAGTGTTTTTTGACACGGTCGTGCTGTGTGGTTTTAGACAGTCATGCTGTGAAAAATAGGAACTATTCTGTGAGACAAGGTCTCGTGTTTATATTTTATCTCAGAACACGAACTGAAAACATTTGAATCGAAACCATTTTAAGTATGTTTTGTAAATGATTCATACAATCGCCCAGTTATTTTCCAAGCTGTCATTTCCTGTGGCCGCACCCAATGTTTCGGGAATTTTCTCATTGTAAGCCTTATAAGTGATTCACCAGACAAAGTTTCTGCCAGACGGGATTTTCATTCTTACAACTGAGACATGGATGATCTCTCTTCCGATGAAGGCAAAAGCTTACTACAGAGTTGGTAAGTTTGTTTGGTTTTCTCTTTGAACGATGAAGCAAATGATTATTAATTAAATCATGATAATTCTGATATATATATATATATTTTTTTCCCTGACAGGGCATTGGAAGAAATTGAGTTTACGTATCACGACGTGGTTCATGAAATTAATACTCTTATTGAAGAGATCAATGATTTTAGAAGAGAATTGAAAGACATTTTCAATGAGTGGCACGAAGTCTTATCACGTCCTATCATCTCGAAGGAATTAAACCAATGGTGAGACACGTGTGTGTGTGTCTGTCTTCCTACCTACCTCTCTCTGCTCTTATTGAAGAGATCAATGATTTATAATGACCGGTCTCTGATCTCGAATGAATTAAACCAATGGTGAGACACGTGTGTCTATGTGTGTCTATGTGTGTGTGTGTGTGTGTGTGTGCGTGTGTGCGTGTGTCTATGTGTGTCTATGTGTGTGTGTGTGTGTGTGTGTGTGCGTGTATGTGTGTGTGTGTGTGTGTGTGTGTGCGTGTGTGGGTGTGTGTTGCTTTCCCTGTCTGTCTGTCTCTTCATCTATACCCTTGACTTATTTTTTTTTTTTTTTCAGCACTATCGCACAACATCAGCTGTTGAAGCAATCTTGTACAACACATGATTTTCTGGAGGTAAATATTTCTGAATTATTATTAATATCACTCTCTCTTTAGAATGTCGTCTAATGTTGGTTGCATTATTAGTTTGAACGCGGTTTTGTCAGTACACTGGAATTAATTTTATTGACCTTGAAAGGATGACAGGCTGAGTCGGCCTCCTGGTGTGTTAATTCAGTGGTCAACGAGGCTTACTCATATTACCATGTAATTATTATCCACTTTTTGTTTCAAAACAGAATATGGTGTCTGAGTTTCGAAATCACAAGACATCTGGAGAAGATTGCTGGGAAAGATTATACATTCTCGCAAATGAATATTTAATATTTTCAATATTAATAAATTATATTTGTTTTGTATACAATTACTTGATTCTGAATTACAAGAAGAGGATCAAAACATGAAGGGAGGGTAGGTGCGCCCCCCAATGGCCCATCACCCCTCATCCCATCCCTCCCCTCCCCATGTGTGTGTGTGGGGAAGGGTGGGGGTGGGATGAGGGAGGTGGTGGGTCAAAGGTGGGGCGCACAGGGGGGATGAGGGGGTGGGGCTTGTGTGGGAGGGGCTTGTGTGGGCGGGGCTTCGGTGGGGCTTGTGTGGGCGGGGTGTGGGTGGGGCTTGTGTGGGTGGGGCTTGTGTGGGAGGGGTTTATGTGGGCGGGGCTTCGGTGGGGCTTGTGTGGGCGGGGTGTGTGTGGGCGGGGTTTATGTGGGTGGGGCTTGTGTGGGAGGGGTTTATGTGGGTGGGGCTTATGTGGGCGGGGCTTCGGTGGGTCTTGTGTGGTCGGGATGTGTGTGCGGGGTTTATGTGGGTGGAGCTTGTGTGGGAGGGGTTTATGTGGACAGGGTTTATGTGTGTGGAGTTTTTGTGTGGAGCTTGTGTAGACAGGAATTATGTGGGAGGGGTTGATGTGGGCAGGGTTTATGTGGGCAGGGCGAATGTGGATGAGGTTTGTGTGGATCAATGGATGGGTGGAGAGATGGGTGGATGGGTGGATGAGTGGAGCTTGTGTGGATGGGTGGATAATTTTTTAATTAAATAAACATGTTGTGTGTGGGGGAACTAATTAACTAATCACAAATTATGTGAATATGGGTGGAGCTTGTGTGTGTGTGGAGCTTGTGTGGAGCTTGTGTGGAGCTTGTGTGGAGCTTGTGTGGAGCTTGTGTGGAGCTTGTGTGGAGCTTGTGTGGGGTTTGTGTAGGAGGGGTTTATGTGGGTGGGGCTTGTGTGGGTGGAGTCAAAAAGGGGCGGAGTCAAAAAATTTCAATTTATTGGAGCTTGTGTGGGGTTTGTGTGTGGTGGGTTTGTGTGGGGCTTGTGTGGGCGGGGTTTGTGTGGGTGGGGCTTGTGTGGGTGGAGTCAAAAAGGGGCGGAGTCAAAAAATTTCAATTTATCTTTGTCTTTTGTAATTCCTGTGTATAATATGATCCTAAAATCTCTTCCTCTTCCAAATCATATATTTTATAAGTCCAAGGAACTGTATCTATTACATCAACAATTTTAAAAAGTTCTTTCGTCCATCGTTCAGTAAAACCCTTTTCAAAATGAGATTTCCACCTATATATTCTTACGATATCACCAACTTTGAACTTAGGTTTTCTGACATTAATCTCTTTTTCATATTTTAATTTTGTAAATGTTTCTGATGGCTTCATATTCGTTGACGTGTGAATCGTGTCATTATACTTATCCACAATATCCTGAATAAAAGATAACCATTGTTGTGAACCGAGTTGTGTGAATTTTTTATATAGTCTCTCTTTTAAGGTACGATTAAAACGTTCAACAACAACTGCCTTCCCTTCATTAAAGGTACTGTATAATGTAATACTGTTATTTTTTAGAAAATTCATAAATGTCTTGTTATAAAACTCTCTACCCTCATCAGTCCACAATTTTTTAGGTTTTCTCTTACTTTTATTAAATATCTGTTGAAAAGCTAACATAAGAGTATTACCTGTTTTGTTTTTTAAAGGGACAACCCACGCATATCTACTCCTCAAATCAATAACGGTTAAAGCATACTTGTACCCCTTATCATTATTGAGTTCAATCAAATCAGCAGACCAGATATAATCAACTTCCTTGGAATAAACTTTCCTTCTCTGAAACTTTGTGAATATTGGTTTATGTAATTCATCAGCTAATTGCTCTTCAGTCTTAATGGCATCATTAGAGCCTATGAGTTTTTTGAATTTCCAAGTCCAAGTTTCAATTTAGCACTAATCATCTTCTTCCACGATGAACCTATCAACTTTTTCTCTCTCAAGGTTGGATTTTGTATCAGAGACAAATTATACAACATTTCTCTATCGGCTTCATGCTTTTCTTCCAACGTTGTGGTATTCCCATAATCAATATCGTGTCTCATGCACACTTCATCAACTCTATTGATTGGTTTACTCCAGGATTTAGGATTGTCTGCCTCATCTAATCTTTTATCCAAGTTTGTGCCTGGACCACAGAAAGAATACCCTGGAAGATGTAATTCCCCTGGTATTCCAG
The DNA here is from genome assembly GCF_056783735.1 of Eptatretus burgeri. Lineage (NCBI taxonomy): Eukaryota > Metazoa > Chordata > Myxini > Myxiniformes > Myxinidae > Eptatretus > Eptatretus burgeri. The sequence goes on from NW_028223111.1 coordinate 5,129, forward strand.
TAGTTGTAAATTTACTTCCTGATAAAAACTTTTGTATATCTCCTCCGAGTTTGTGTTTGGAGATAAATTGATTTTTTTGAACCACACACCGAACATATACCTTTTTGGATAACCCTGTTATTTTTACTTTTAATATATGAAATATTTTTAGTATTAGTTTTCTTTTTACATTTGAGACAATAACTCATTTATTTATGTGAAAAAGTCCTGCAGAGTGCAAAAACCTTTTTAGTTTCCAACATGCACATTTGAATCTTAATTTTTAAAACATAAAGAATCCTAAGAAATGCCTTCACTCTCTCCTCCATTTATTTAAGAAAAAACTTGAATTAAAATGAATAGCTTGACGATGTCAATAGTCTTGAAGAAAATATTGCAAATAGACTTGTCAATTCTTTGTTTTCCTCCTCGGTGGGTTGAGTTATTTTCTGTAATACCGCCAATCTTTTTGAATCTCACTGGTTTCCATATTTTGATATTTATTTTGTCTCGCTCTTTCCTCCCTCTCCTCCCTCTCTCTCTTCTCTTTTTCCTCCTTCTCTTTCTTCTCCCTCTCCTCCTTCTCTCTCTTCTCTTTTTCCTCCTTCTCTTTCTTCTCCTTTTCCTCCTTCTCTTTCTTCTCCCTCTCCTCATTCTCCTTTTCCTCCTCTTCCCTCTCTTCTTCAACTCCTTCCTCATCCCTTACTATCCTTGAATCGTTTACACCCCATAGAATATTATACATATATTCATCAGGATTTCTTGTTATTCCTGCATCGAAAATAATTTTTTTTACAACAGGAAACCAATAAAATTTCTTTTGAATTTCTAAAAGAGCCTTACCTTTTCTTAACTTTATAATTTTTTCATTATTTAACATTCTAATTAAATCTAAAGTTGTCGGTTTATCAACATCAGCATAATGCCAATCTTTTATTGAAAATACCTCATTCTTATGTTGTAGAACATATTTATTAAAATACCGAATACCCTTTTCTTGAAGGTATGCTTGGACACAGAAATGATAATTTTCTTGAAGCCTTCTTGCTGTCATTTATGTATTAGAAATATATGTTAGAATAATATTATGGCACGAAACACCTCCCCATCTTCCCATAGTTAAATCATTTTGTATTTCCTTACTTATTATATATAATCCTGTTTTTTCTGTTTTCATGAGATAAACAAGGGCAAAACCATTATTATATTTACCCTTATTAAATTCTTTTATTTGTTGTTTACTAATCGTGGACCCACAAAACTCATTCTCGATACCAAGTGGATAATATTCTTCCTTACGAGACTGATTTAATTGTTCCAGGTCTTCGAGGTTAATTTTAAATGACCAATTATACCCTAAATCATTCATATCATACCCCCATTGTTCTATTCTCATACAAACGATACGCCCTTCTTTATAAAAATTTATTTTAATTCGAACTGTGAATTCTGTATGACCTGGAGATAATATCAACACTTCTGTATCTTTGGAATACACAGCCGTTTTATTCAAGTATATATATTGTGATAAATCGCTTAATCTCACCAAGTCATTCGCGTCAGTTGGGCTTGGATAATTTTTTAATTTATAAGCATTTTTCATGTTAATATTTTTGTTTATATTATATTTATGTCGTTCAGCCTGTGCCTTTGTATAATAATTTGATAAATCAATATCCAGTTCTTGAGATACACCAAAGATAGAACCATCTTTACCAACATAAGTCATTTATATTAGATTAAAAATAATATCATAAAATTTTTTATTTTTGTTGAGTTGAAATAACACATATAGACATAATTGACCACAACACTTGGAATTTAATTCTTGGACTTGAAATGTTTGATAAACACCATTCTGTAAGAATTTTATGACTTCAACAGGTGGTGGAAGACCAAAACTATCAAAATAATATTTGTCTTGATTATTAAAAATACAAACCCAATGAGAACCGTTCCCATTATTATCTTCTAAGTTCATAATAATATTCTTTGTATGTTTCGGCACATTTGTTAATTCATCTCTCATACAAATAACCACATTTTTGAATTTTTAATTTCTTACAATATTTGGCAAGTTGTAAATTTGATGTTGTATTCTTTCCAAATTCTTTCAACCACTCATCAATGCTCATTTATTTATTAGAAAGATATAATCCATTACCTCTTTTCGTTAATTTTACACCTGCTTGTGCAATAGAAGAAAGCATATCTCCAACTAACAATCTCGCTTTATCAGGCAGACCTTCAAGTTTTTCAGCAAAATCTACAATTACGCCACTTCCACTAATTTGTTTCTCCAACTCTTTGTTATGTCTTTCCAATTCTTTTTGAGCCTGGAGTTGAGCCTTCCTTTCGTTGGCAGTTTTCACCGCTGTTGAAATACCACCCGTCAATGCTCCAACCGCACTTAAACCAGCAAATAAAGGAATTAGAAATGGGAGAAATCCTCCACTCGTCTCTCTTATTGAATATTTTTTCAACATTGGTTTTGTCATTTTAATTTTAAGTGAGCCAGTGTCATTCAAGATTTTAACCTGTTCTCTTGTGAGCAAAACATCAATTCTTACTGCTCCTTTTCTCTGAATTGTATTAACGTTAATCGTACAAGGCTTTTGATTTTGAACACAAGATGATAGTTTATGAAGATTGATTTGATTAACATATACCCCAGTTGGTACTTTGCCACTCATTTATTTAACAAAAAATTATGTGAGACTAATCATCACACCATTATCTGTATTAATCTGCAATTCTGTTTCTTCCAAAAGCAAACAATATGTATCAACTTCTTCACTCTCTCCTCTTTCAATGTATAGGGAAGTATCCACTCGATTAGACTTTATAGTTTCCTTTTGCGCGCTCAGGTCAAACGCATAGATTGTATACAAACTTTTAAATGCTGTCATATCCAAAATAGGTTCTTTATTTCCATTACTTTCACACACCTTTTGGTAAGACTTGTATGCTTCAGCAAAATCATTTTTTTCCCAATTAATTTCCAATCTATCTCGTGGATAAAATGTTCCATCTAGAGAAACGCGAAGTTGTTTCACCTTAGCATTATCACTCAATGCATTATTCTTATCAGTCGCAGTATCACCATCTGGCTTTTTAAAAATGATCCACAGATATCGTGGCTTTCCTTCCAGAACACCCAAATTCCACGTGTAAGTAGTTTGATTGAGTTTAACGTGTTGACATCTTCTTTTGAGGTATGATACACTGAGTGGTTTCTTTGAGTTAAGTCTTCGATTCAACATCTCTTCTGTTTTAAGATTAGGAGTATATTCACTGATATACCAACTCATCTCCTCAATTACAAATTTATTCTGATCACCAAAAGCATTACCAACACCAAAAAGCAATCTATTTTCATTATCATTCCTTTGTAGTTGAAATCTAATTTTAAGACCATACAGAACTTTATCATGATCACAAAATCCAAATATACCTTTAAGAGGAACCGCCACAGTAAAACTATTTTCTGCTTTTGTATCATCATTATACGCTCCTTTCCTTTGAATATATCCAGGGTCTGTGTTTGTTCCCGTTGACATATCAGGAATAAAACCTTCGACAGACCCCTTTCCCATTCTATCACTGAATGTATAGAGTGTAAATTTTATCATTTCAGATACAGCAGAGACATAATCAACCGCTTCAACTTCTTGTGTTCCAATATACAAACGCACACTATCAAACATTTTCCAGAAGAAATCATTTACAAGTGTAGCGTTTGTGTTATTCCCAGCTTTAGTGAATTTAAATTTACACAACAAGAAACTTTCGGAGAGATTCAAATAGGTTTGTTGATTATTTATTTCAAAACTTTTTGTACCATTCGTATTCCAGTCTGTTCCAGTTATTGCATTTACCTTGAAGTAATCTTCTTTTTTAGTGGAGTTTGAGATAATAATAGTATCATCCAAATCATAGATACTATCAATTGCTTCCATACTTGTATTTATTTAGGAAAAAAGATGTTAAAACTTTTGAAACCCTGATCCAAGTATTTGAATTATTTTCTGTCGTTCTTGGGTTGAAAACTGAGTTTTGCCTATCTTAATTTCTTTTATTGCTTGTAATTTATGAGATTCCTTCTGAGCATTTTTTATACTCTTTACAGCACCTGCTACATTTCCCACAGCAGAAGCAGTTGAACCAATTAGATCTTTATGTTTAAGAATAGTTGAACCAATACCCATGAGAGTATCAATTATCCCATCTCCTCTAAATTGATGTCCAACACCCCTTTGTCTCTTAGGTTTATAGTATCCTCTACCAAGATACATACCTTCACCCTTGTAGTATGGGGAAAGGAACATCCCATCCCCTGTAATTATTTTATATTTTCCCAACTCGTGTTTCCTCACAATAACCATCGTATTTATTTATTGGAAAACTTCACGTAGGTGAATTCTGATGGATATAACTTCTCCATTAAAAGAAATCACACGATTATCTTGGTCGGTTATCCTAAAATTTACTCTGTGTATGGTTTTTCCTGACACAGGTAGATAAACCAAATTTTTAGGTTCCATATTAAATTTATAACCAATTGGGGTTGAGTATGCACTGAATGAAAATATTGTATTTGTTTTTTTTCCATCATTATAAGCACCATCAATCAAATCACAGTGAATTAACACCGAATTTATTCCTGAGGATATTTGAATGACATTATCACTGTAAAACGTCCCATTAGTTTCAATCTTTTTGAGGAGAAACCCAATAACTCTCTAAATGAATTATCAATTGTGAAATCAACCTTGTAGTTATTTTTAACTTTAATCGTTGATTTTGAAGTATGTTTTTGAATGTTTATAACAATATTTTTTGGTTCATCACCCTGTTCTTTCATAAGACGAGCAATTTCGGAAGATATTTGAGAAATCTCATATGCTCCGGTGAGACTGTTATCGCTTTGTATCCACTTCCGGGATTATAACTAAACTTGTCATTTTTATCAGTTATATTAAATAAGGTATTATAAGTTTCCATGGACAATAAAGATGCCTCATATTCTTTTGTTGTGTCAAGTTGTAGTGGGTATGGGAATGAAGATGTGTGGTCGCTTGTTGTGAAATTGAAACTAAGGATTGTGCTTCTCATCTTATTTAATATGAGATAAAATGTCTTTATATTGATATTTATTAATTATTTTCATGTTCATCAACTGGTCTAAAATGGCTGATGCTTCATTAAAACAATTGTTATTTCCAGCCTTCTGACTGCCTAACAACAATAACAGTCTATTAACTAATTGCGATGGGTCATTTGGAAGAAAACTAACACCTGAACCAAGGATACTTAAAGCCTGAATAATGTGTTTCTCCTTCTCATTCTTCCTACTTTTACCAGAAAGAATAACCTTATAATTTAGAGTGTTCAGCAAATCAATATATACTCTATCATCATTATTTTCCATATCCAATGGTTTATCAATATACTTTGATTCATCCTTCACAGTTGAACCTTGTCTTCCATCTTTGTGAGAAGAAACATTAATCTCGGAGTTAGTTTAACAGGGGGTTGAGCAGAACTTAAGAACCTTAATTCATCATTAAATATCAATACCTTTTCTTGAACAAGATGAAATATTGCTGGTTGTTCTGTTGGAATGAGTCCTGCTTTGGTTTTTGAATCCGCTGAATATTCATTGTTTTGAACAGCATTCACAATATAATCAGGGGGTTGATTAATCTCTTCCAGTTGTTGAAATAAACCTTCATCATGTTCTAATTCTCCAATATGCTCTAATTCTTCCTCCGTCATTTGACTGAAATCTTTCAACATTTGGAGCTTTCTGGGAGTATATTCTACTGTGGGAACTGTGGAAACATCTTTCATTTTTTCTTGGGAAGTTTTTAAAAGTGGTTTAAAAAATTTCTCTTGTTTTCTTTCAAATGCTTCTTCGCCCGTTAGTTTCTGTCTGCGTTTCTTCTTTATGTCTTCCTGTTGTTTTACAACTTTTGAAACCAACTCTTGATGTTCCTTAAATCTTCTTGCTCTTTCTTTTACATCCATTTATTTATTGTAAAATATCATTTAATGAATTGTAAAGATCAACAGGGAAATTTTCCTTTTCTTCATCATTCAAGTAGATGTGTTCAAATAAATCCTTTTCTTTAAATATTTCATCAAATTCTTTATTAACATTAATGCGAGTTGTAATTTCTTCTTCACCAATACTTGCATCTCTGCTTTTCATACGTTTGCGTTGAGTTTCTTCATCAACATCAAAACCGAATGATAAAATCTTCACTCCACTCAGATGTTTAATAATTTGTCTTGTTCCTTCTGGATTAGTTTCTAATATCCCAACACCACCAGATTTTAGTTTCCTTAACTCACTCTTACAATGTGAATATTTTGTTGTACCAAGAGAAACCTCCTCAAACATTTGACCTTCATTCCTCAATCGCATATGTTCCTCCACTGAAATATAGTGATAATCTTCACCTTTTACTTCTCCAGGTCTTATTGCTCTAGTTGTTGTTGATACAATGCGTATCACGGGGTGTTTTTTAAGTAAATTTACAATATTCTCATTTGTACTACACAAGAACCTTGATTTATGAAAGTTTTTTCCAGAAGCAGATTTACCCACAAGATTTATAATAATAGTTGTCATTTATATATGTAATTGTTTATAAAACAAAAATATATCCCTTAATATCTCATCTTGTTTCACAACAATATATTTATATTTTTCAGTCGTGTGCTTCATATAATCCTCAAATTTCTTTTTACTACATAATGTAGAACAATTATCTCTCCAAAAATTATTGATATCTATTGAATTTAACTTGAATAAAATAAAAGTATTAGCATTGTTTCTGATGGAACGACGAGGAAGTTGAAAGTACGATTGACTAAGATAAATACAATTACAAGAAGAATGTCTCCCTCTTGTGTAGTAGCTGTCCATTACCGTTTGGTTTCTCTCATTAACACAATCATCAAAGATAACGAGGTTCTTTTTTGATTTATCCAAATCTTGGGGAGACGGTATATCATCCGTATTATCACTAAGAATACAAGTTATAGGATTTGATTTCTTTTTACATCTCTGTGTATCACAAAATAGTTGAATTATATCTTCAATGTTATAATCATTGAGGTTTTTTTGACGTTTAAATAAACCGATTATATCTTCTTTTTGAAGACCAGCATTAAAACCTTGTGAGAGTAGTTGATACTCTGGTTGAAAACTCGACTTTGTGAAAATTATTAAATTGTCATAATCTAAAAAGTTGGGAGTGAGGAGCATTTTTAAAAGTAAGCAGGTTTTTCCACATCCACTTGAACCAAATATGAGACATCTTAATGAATTTGGGAGATTTTTATGGTTGTTAAATTTTATCTTATTTTCCCAAATAGGTAAAAATCATTCATTTATATATTTGAAAAACAGGTTATTTAATTTATTATTGGCTTTTTTAGAAACTCTATATTTTATCCTAAGTTCAGGTTTAATTTCAAGATAATCCATTATTTTATTTATACAATATCTTGTGTTGATATTTCCCTGAAAATTACATCCATGAATAATATACAACAACAATCCTTTGAACATTTCTCTTATATCGCTCAGTTTCTTCCCTTGTAAGGAAAGGTGTGTTATCATCCTCATACTTTACATTCATTTCTCTAATCAATCTTGTAAAGTAATTCATTTTTGGTGTAAATCTAAAAGAATTATTTTCCTTTTTATATTTTTTATTATCATTAATTAGAAGATAATCACAGAATATACATTGTTTATAGGCTTTTGACTCTGTGTTTAATCCCCGTCTTTCACACGCAGGACAATTCTCAAATTTGTCATATGGAGAATCAGGAAAGTCTAGCATATTTATAAAGTAAAACTTTACTTAAACTGAAATTCATCTATACTTTCAGTTGTATATTACCATCGATATCGATATACTTTTTTTCATTATCAGATTCAACGACAACATTTTTTATATTAAAGGTAATTTTAAAATTATCGTTAACTACTATTGAACGAAATGTCATTTCACCTGATATATTAACATCCTTTATTTCATCAGGATTTACATCTTTAGGGTTGTTGAAAAAAATACAAATTTCTCCTTGCATATTACAGATGGTCTTATCTTTTTCTTTCTAAAGCTTCATCCATAAGGTTTTTGTTCTTTGATACTTTTTCTTGTTTCATTGCTTTTTCTAGTTTTGAATATATTACTAGAAGGAGAGGAGAAACTTTTGTTAGAGATACTTTAATTGATGTTCTACCAGGTATACTAAAAGCCCTTCCACTGAAGGAAATTGAAGAACTCATATTATTTACCATAATAGTTTTTATCCAATAGTTGTTATATTTATCTTTGTTCAATTTTACATCCTTGACATATTTCTCAGTATCTTTAACAGATGAAGAGATTGATTGAAACTTGTCTTTTGTGTCTTGAAACATTGTATTTATTAAGTGAAAAAGTTGGAGGATAAAATGGTTTTAAGCACAGATTCACCTGTAAAACAAACGAAATTTTCATCAAGAAAATTTTAGTTTAAGCAAAGTTTTATTCTATAAATATGGTGAATACAACGTACTGCGATGTTTGTAATCACGAATATAAACATTATAGAAAACACCTCCGAACCAACAAACACACATTTAATCTGTTTCATAAAATATCTCCTCTTGAGTTGGAAAGAAAACATTGTGATATCTGTTCAAAGGATGTTTTGAAGAGTAGTTATAATAAACATCTTCAATCACAAAAACACAAGAAAAATGAGTTTAAAGTAAAGGGAGACTATTATATTGAAAACACTGATGGGGCATTTAAAGGGCATATAAAAATAAGGATTTTTCAATTTGGAGAACCCGGTCCATCATCAATAGCTGAATCAATTGAAATAGTGAAACCTGATGTTGAAAATTTTATTAAAAAGACATTAAAAGAAATGAAAACTTTAAAGTTTTATATGGGAGTGAAAATGAATATGAAAAGACAAGATGAAGAACAAACTCCTTATATGAGAACAGATCTTCATTTTATAACATCATTTCAAGATTTTTTGAATAGTGGGGTTTATGAAGAACTATCAAGACAAGAGGAGGATGTTGATAATACAGTGGTAGGAAGTGGATTCAATATTAAAAAATCATCTTTTTAGATATACACATTCTAAAATCAAACCCTCTTAAAGCTTCTTCTTATATTGAATTACCAAAAGAAATAAAACTAAAGAAGGCAGTTGTTAATATTAAGAACAATGATAATAAATGTTTTCTCTGGTCTGTTCTTGCTCACTTACATCCACCAAAATGTAATTCAGAAAGAGTAAAACAATATATGAAATATGACAATACCTTGGACATTAAAGATTTTAAATTCCCAATGCCACTAACAGATATTCCTAAATTTGAGAAAAAGAATAATCTTTCTATTAATGTATATGGATTAACGGATACAAACAAAGTTCAAATATTAAAAATTTCAAACAACTATAAAAATGAAGAAACACACATTGATCTTATATATTTTAGTGTTGGAAAGAATTCACATTACACATACATCAATAATTTATCAAGATTAATCTCTTCTCAGGTATTCAGAACAGCAAACAAAATATATCCTTGTAAGTTTATGTCTTAATTCATTTCATACAAAAGAACGATTAGAACAACATTCAAAATATTGTAGTAATCATAAATCAGCTGTAATTACAATGCCTAAACCTGGTGAAAAGATTTCTTTTGAAGATTATAATAAATCTATCATGCACCCATTTGTGATATACGCTGATTTTGAGTGTATCCTTAAAAAGATAAATACTGCTTCTCCTAATCCAAAAGAACCATATACAAATAAATATCAAAAACATATTCCTTGTGGTTTCTGTTATTATATCAAATCATCTGTTGGAGAAAAGTATAACAAACTTGAACATTATCGTGGAAAAAATGCTTCACAAGAGTTTGTAAAACGATTAGAAAAGGATTGTATAAGACTCACTAAATTAATGAAAGAAACAAATGAACCGATGAAATTAACCAAAGAAGAAAAAATTAGAATTTAGAATGAACAATATCTGTCATATTTGTGAGGGGGAAATTAAGGAGTCTAAAGTTAGAGACCATTGTCATCTTACTGGTAAATATAGAGGTCCCGCTCATTCCTGTTGTAATCTTAATTATAAATTACCTTCTTTTATTCCAGTCTTTCTTCACAACAGCGCTAACTATGATACACATCTATTTATAAATGAACTTTCAAAAACACCAGGGAATATTTCTGCCATAACAAACACAAGTCAAAAGTATATTTCATTTTCAAAAATGATATTCACAAAACCTTTAACTCGTATTAGGTTTCTAGATTCTTACAAGTTTATGGGAACACCACTAGCCTACCTCGCATCAAATCTAAGCTCCACGGACTCTTTTCCAAATCTTAATTCATTCTTTCCAAAAGAGGAAATTCTCACTAAAGAGGAAATTCAGATTAAAGAGAGAATTCAAAGTAAAGAGGAAACTGTAATTAATGAAGAAATTCTAACTGAAGATGAAATTCTAATCATAAAGAAAATTCGAACAATGAATGAAATTCTAACTAAAGAGGAAATTCTGATTAAAGATGAAATTCTGATTAAAGAAGGAATTCTTACGAGAGAGGAAATTCAAACAAGGAATGAAATTCAAAGTAAAGAGAAAATTCTTACAAGTAAGGGAATTTATCCTTATGATTATATGGATTCATTTATGAGATTTAAAGAAACACAACTTCCATCAAAAGAAAGTTTCTATAATAACCTTTATGAAGAAGAGATAAGTGATAAGGAATATAAACACGCACAAGAAATATGGAAATTATTTAAGATAAAGAACCTTGGAGAATATCACGATTTATATCTAAAAACAGATGTTTTATTGTTAGCTGATGTGTTTGAGGCTTTTAGAACACTCTGTCATAATAAAAATTGTTATGGATTAGACCCTGCCCACTATTTCACAGCTCCTGGTTTAGCTTGGAGTGCAATGTTGAAAATGACAAAACAAGATATAGATTTAATCAGTGATGTGGATATGCTTTTGATGATTGAGAAGTCCAAGAGAGGTGGAATATCACAAGTATGTTCAAAAAGATATGCTAAAGCAAATAATAAATATCTTCCAAATTATGATAGTGAAAAAGATAGTAATTATTTGATGTATTTTGATGCTAATAATTTGTATGGATGGGCAATGTCTCAATCTCTACCTTATGGTAAATTAGAGTGGGTGGAAGAAAAGGATTATGAAAAGGCTTTGATGAATATTGTTATTTCTTCTCAAGAGGAATTGAATGACGAAGAAGAAGGTTATTATTTTGAAGTTGATTTGAGGTACCCGAGTGTTCTTCATAATAAGCATAAAGACCTTCCTTTTGCATGTGAGAAAGAAACCCCAAAGAAAGAATGGTTCAGTGATTATCATAAAAGTTTTAATATTAAAGGCAAATCAACAGAAAAGTTATTAACAACATTCTATGATAAAGAGGGATATGTTTTACATCAGAGAAGCTTAAAACAGTTTTTGAGAGAAGGATTGAGAGTAGCTAAAATTCATAGAGTTTTAAAATTTAAACAAAGTCCTTGGGTGAAAAAGTATATTCAATTCAATACAGATATGAGAGCAAATACAAAAGTAAAATTTGAAGGGGACTTTTTAAAATTAATGAATAATGCTGTATTTGGAAAGACTATGGAAAATGTTAGAAACAGGCAAAACATTAGATTCGCAACATCTTGGAAAGAAGCTTCGAGATTGATAAATAAACCAAGTTTTGAGAGAGAAGAGGTTTTTTCAGAGAACTTTTCTGCAATTCATATGAAAAAGGAAAGTATTGTAATGGATAAACCAATTTATATTGGAACAGCAGTTCTTGATTTATCAAAGATATTGATGTATGATTATTTGTATAATGACTTAAAGAAAGAGTATGGTGAAAATGTTTCATTGTTGTATATGGACACTGATAGTTTTATCCTAGATATAAAAACTGATGATGTTTATGAAGATATGAAGAAAAATATTGGAGTATATGATACAAGTAATTTCAGCAAGAAGAGTGAGTTATTTTCCAAAAAGAATGAAAAGGTTATTGGTAAGTTTAAGGATGAGTTGGGTGGAAAAGTAATGAGTGAGTTTATTGGATTGAGAGCAAAGGCATATGCTTATAAGTATGGTGATCAGATTGATAAGAGGTTAAAGGGAATAAAGAAATATGTAATAAAGAAATCAATAACTTTTAGAAATTATTATAATTGTTTGATGAATAAGAAAGAAGAATACAGGAAAATGAATACAATAAGAAGTTATAAACATAACATATATAGTGAAGAAGTAAATAAAAAGGCATTAGGAGCCTTTGATGATAAGAGATTTATTTTAGATAATGGAATAGATTGTGTTCCATATGGATATTGTATGATAGAGTGTATAAAATAGATTGGCGTTTTAACGATGGGAAGAAGGGTTAGGTTTTTTAAGGGCTACCGCCTCGCGTTTTTTCACAATATATAAATGGTTAAACCAAGTATTAATCAAACTAAAGAGTGGAGAAAAATCTCAGTCTTGGTATATAAATGGAAAACATAATGAATGTGAAAAATATCAAATAAGTCTTATTGAAAAATAACTAAAACAAAGGTAAATAAAACAAATAAGCGAATCAATTTAAAAAGTAGTAAGTTAGAGGATGTAAAGAAAAAAATGAATATCCTTGAATGGACTGAAAACTTTGATGGTTATCAATTGAACAATGAAAAACAATTTACTATAATCTCAAAATGATATGTGGCTCAGAGGTGGTCAGATGAGATCATTAAGAGAAGTTTATCATTTCGTAATGGCACAAAAGGGGTATCTTAAAAATATAAAGATTCAAATGTTTTGTTTGTCAATATTTTAGATGGGGATTATTGTGCAAAGAAAATTAAACTATTGAAGGAATTTGAGAATGAACAAATCTTTATAGGTTCAATGAGTGAGCTGTTCAACCCCCAGGTTAAAGGGGAGACAAATAAATATACCTTTGGGATAGCTCTGGTTATATATATACAAAGCCTGGTGTTGGCTTAGTGGTTAGGGTGGCGGCTTGGGATCCCAGTGTCCCGAGTTTGAATCCCGCTCAGCTGCTGAATTAACACCAGGGGGTTGACTCAGCCTGTCATCCTTCCGAGGTCGGGCGAAATGAGTACCAGTATACTGGTCCCGGTGTATGCCCCGGTTAGAATAGGTGTACCATATCCCTGTGTTGTAAGAGGCGTCCAGGAAGGGCATCCGACCATAAAACATTGCCTCACAAAAGCCAAATCCCCTGCACAGCAGGGAAAAACGGATAAAAAGGGGGTTTATTTTTAGGGGAAAAAAAAGGGAATCGCTGAA
>NW_028223112.1:7500-18502 GCF_056783735.1 Eptatretus burgeri
GATTCTGTGTTTGGGAGTTCACAGATCTAAGGAAACGTCCCCCTTGACACACATTATATACTGTTATACACCTCGGACTTGGCCCTCGAGTGTCCACAACGGTGTATAGTAGGAGGGAGTGAAGCGCCAACCTATTGCTCCCATTGCACACACACACACACAAACAAAAGTTAAGCCTTGACTATTTAGTTGAGGATTCTGTGTTTGGGGTTCACAGATCTAAGAACGTCCCCCTTGACACACATTATATACTGTTATACACCTCGGACTTGTCCCTCTAGTGTCCACAAAGGTGTATTATATGCTTAGTTTTGTCTTTTGTAATTCCTGTGAATAAAATGAACCTAAAATCTCTTCCCCTTCCAAATCATATATTTTATAAGTCCAAGGAACTGTATCTATTACATCAACAATTTTAAAAAGTTCTTTCGTCCATCGTTCAGTAAAACCCTTTTCAAAATGAGATTTCCACCTATATATTCTTACGATATCACCAACTTTTAAGTTAGGTTTTCTGACATTAATCTCTTTTTCATATTTTAATTTTGTAAATGTTTCTGATGGCTTCATATTCGTTGACGTGTGAATCGTGTCATTTATACTTATCCACAATATCCTGAATAAAAGATAACCATTGTTGTGAACCGAGTTGTGTGAATTTTTTATATAGTCTCTCTTTTAGGTACGATTAAAAACGTTCAACAACAACTGCCTTCCCTTCATTAAAGGTACTGTATAATGTAATACTGTTATTTTTTAAAAAATTCATAAATGTCTTGTTATAAAACTCTCTACCCTCATCAGTCCACAATTTCTTAGGTTTTCTCTTACTTTTATTAAATATCTGTTGAAAAGCTAACATAAGAGTATTACCTGTTTTGTTTTTAAAGGGACAACCCACGCATATCTACTCCTCAAATCAATAACGGTTAAAGCATACTTGTACCCCTTATCATTATTGAGTTCAATCAAATCAGCAGACCAGATATAATCAACTTCCTTGGAATAAACTTTTCCTTCTCTGAAACTTTGTGAATATTGGTTTATGTAATTCATCAGCTAATTGCTCTTCAGTCTTAATGGCATCATTAGAGCCTATAAGTTTTTGAATTTCCAAGTCCAAGTTTCAATTTAGCACTAATCATCTTCTTCACGATGAACCTATCAACTTTTTCTCTCAAGGTTGGATTTTTGTATCAGAGACAAATTATATAACATTTCTCTATCGGCTTCATGCTTTTCTTCCAACGTTGTGGTATTCCCATAATCAATATCGTGTCTCATGCACACTTCATCAACTCTATTGATTGGTTTCCTCCAGGATTTAGGATTGTCTGCCTCATCTAATCTTTTATCTAAGTTTGTGCCTGGACCACAGAAAGAATAACCTGGAAGATGTAATTCCCCTGGTATTCCAGTAGTTGTAAATTTACTTCCTGATAAAAACTTTTGTATATCTCCTCCGAGTTTGTGTTTGGAGATAAATTGATTTTTTTGAACCACACACCAAACATATACCTTTTTGTATAACCCTGTTATTTTTACTTTTAATATATGAAATATTTTTAGTATTAGTTTTCTTTTTTACATTTGAGACAATAACTCATTTTATTTATGAGAAAAATTTCTGCAGAGTGCAAAAACCTTTTTAGTTTCCAACATGCACATTTGAATCTTAATTTTTAAAACATAAAGAATCCTTAGAAATGCCTTCACTCTCTCCTCCATTTTATTTAAGAATAAACTTGAATTAAAATCTATATCTTGTCGATGCTAATAGTCTTGTCCAAAGTATTGCAAATAGACTTGTCAATTCTTTGTTTTCCTCCTTCCTGCGTTTATTTATTTTTCGTATTACCTCTATTCTTTTTTGAATCTCACTGGTTTCCATATTTTGATATTTATTCATTCTCTCTCTTTCCTCCCTGTCTCTCTTCTCCTTTTCCTCCTTCTCTCTCTTCTCTCTTTCCTCCTTCTCTCTCTTCTCGTTTTCCTCCTTCTCTTTCTTCTCCCTCTCTCTCTTCTCTCTTTCCTCCCTCTCTCTCTTCTCTCTTTCCTCCTTCTCTCTCTCCTCCTTCTCCTTTTCCTCCTCTTCCCTCTCTTCTTCAACTCCTTCCTCATCCCTTACTATACTTGAATCGTTTACACCCCATAGAATATTATACATATATTCATCAGGATTTCTTGTTATTCCTGTATCCAAAATAATTTTTTACAACAGGATACCAATAAAATTTCTTTTGAATTTCTAAAAAGAGCCTTACCTTTTCTTAACCTTATAATTTTTTCATTATTTAACATTCTAATTAAATCTAAAGTTGTTGGTTTATCAACATCAGCATAATGCCAATCTTTTATTGAAAATACCTCATTCTTATGTTGTAGAACATATTTATTAAAATACCGAATACCCTTTTCTTGAAGGTATGCTTGAACACAGAAATGATAATTTTCTTGAAGCCTTCTTGCTGTCATTTATGTATTAGAAATATATGTTAGAATAATATTATGGCACGAAACACCTCCCCATCTTCCCATAGTTAAATCATTTTGTATTTCCTTACTTATTATATATAATCCTGTTTTTTCTGTTTTCATGAGTTAAACAAAGGGCAAAACCATTATTATATTTACCCTTATTAAATTCTTTTATTTGTTGTTTTACTAATCATTGGCTCCACAAAACTCATTCTCGATACCAAGTGGATAATATTCTTCCTTACGAGACTGATTTAATTGTTCCAGGTCTTCGAGGTTAATTTTAAATGACCAATTATACCCTAAATCATTCATATCATACCCCCCATTGTTCTATTCTCATACAAAACGATACGCCCTTCTTTATAAAAATTTATTTTTAATTCGAACTGTGAATTCTGTATGACCTGGAGATAATATCAACACTTCTGTATCTTTAGAATACACATGCCGTTTATTTAAGTATATATATTGTGATAAATCGCTTAATCTCACCAAGTCATTCGCGTCAGTCGGGCTTGGATAATTTTTAATTTATAAGCATTTTTTCATGTTAATATTTTTGTTTATATTATATTTATATCGTTCAGCCTGTGCCTTTGTATAATAATTTGATAAATCAATATCCAGTTCTTGAGATACACCAAAAGATAGAACCATCTTTACCAACATAAGTCATTTATATTAGATTAAAAATAATATCATAAAATTTTTTATTTTTTGTTGAGTTGAAATAACACATATAGACATAATTGACCACAACACTTGGAATTTAATTCTTGGACTTGAAATGTTTGATAAACACCATTCTGTAAGAATTTTATGACTTCAACAGGTGGTGGAAGACCAAAACTATCAAAATAATATTTGTCTTGACTATTAAAAATACAAACCCAATGAGAACCGTTCCCATCATTATCTTCTAAGTTCATAATAATATTCTTTGTATGTTTCGACACATTTGTTAATTCATCTCTCATACAAATAACCACATTATGAATTTTTAATTTCTTACAATATTTGACAAGTTGTAAATTTGATGTTGTATTCTTTCCAAATTCTTTCAACCACTCATCAATGCTCATTTATTTATTAGAAAGATATAATCCATTACCTCTTTTCGTTAATTTTACACCTGCTTGTGCTATAGAAGAAAGCATATCTCCAACTAACAATCTCGCTTTATCAGGCAGACCTTCAAGTTTTTCAGCAAAATCTACAATTACACCACTTCCCACTAATTTGTTTCTCCAACTCTTTGTTATGTCTTTCCAATTCTTTTTGAGCCTGGAGTTGAGCCTTCCTTTACGTTGGCAGTTTTGACCGCTGTTGAAATACCACCACGTCAATGCTCCAACCGCACTTAAACCAGCAAATAAAGGAATTAGAAATGGGAGTAATCCTCCACTCGTCTCTCTTATTGAATATTTTTTAACATTGTGTTTGTCTTTTTAATTTTAAGTGAGCCAGTGTCATTCAAGATTTTAACCTGTTCTCTTGTGAGCAAAACATCAATTCTTACTGCTCCTTTTCTCTGAATTGTATTAACGTTAATCGTACAAGGCTTTTGATTTTGAACACAAGATGATAGTTTATGAAGATTGATTTGATTAACATATACCCCAGTTGGTACTTTGCCACTCATTTATTTAACAAAAAAATTATGTGAGACTAATCATCACACCATTATCTGTATTAATCTGCAATTCTGTTTCTTCCAAAAGCAAACAATATGTATCAACTTCTTCACTCTCTCCTCTTTCAATGTATAGGGAAGTATCCACTCGATTAGACTTTATAGTTTCTTTTTGAGCGCTCAGGTCAAACGTATAGATTGTATACAAACTTTTAAATGCTGTCATATCCAAAATAGGTTCTTTATTTCCATTACTTTCACACACCTTTTGGTAAGACTTGTATGCTTCAGCAAAATCATTTTTTCCCAATTAATTTCCAATAATCTATCTCGTGGATAAAAATGTTCCATCTAGAGAGAAACAGCGAAGTTGTTTCACCTTAGCATTATCATCAATGCATTATTCTTATCAGTCGCAGTATCACCATCTGGCTTTTTAAAAATCATCCACAGATATCGTGGCTTTCCTTCCAGAACACCCAAATTCCACGTGTAAGTAGTTTGATTGAGTTTAACGTGTTGACATCTTCTTTTGAGGTATGATACACTGAGTGGTCTCTTTGAGTTAAGTCTTCGATTCAACATCTCTTCTGTTTTAAGATTAGGAGTATATTCACTGATATACCAACTCATCTCCTCAATTACAAATTTATTCTGATCACCAAAAGCATTACCAACACCAAAAAGCAATCTATTTTTCAATATCATTCCTTTGTAGTTGAAATCTAATTTTTAAGACCATACAGAACTTTATCATAATCACAAAATCTCCAAATATACCTTTAAGAGGAACTGCCACAGTAAAACTATTTTCTGCTTTTGTATCATCATTATACATTCCTTTCCTTTGAGTATACCCAGGGTCTGTGTTTGTTCCCGTTGACATATCAGGAATAAAACCTTCGACAGACCCCTTTCCCATTCTATCACTGAATGTATAGAGTGTAAATTTCATCATTTCAGATACAGCAGAGACATAATCAACCGCTTCAACTTCTTGTGTTCCAATATACAATCGCACACTATCAAACATTTTCCAGAAGAAATCATTTACAAGTGTGGCGTTTGTTATTTATTCCCAGCCTTAGTGAATTTAAATTTACACAACAAGAAAACTTTCGGAGAGATTCAAATAGGTTTGTTGATTATTTATTTCAAAACTTTTTGTACCATTTGTATTCCAGTCTGTTCCAGTTATTGCATTTACCTTGAAGTAATCTTCTTTTTTAGTGGAGTTTGAGATAATAATAGTATCATCCAAATCATAGATACTATCAATTGCTTCCATACTTGTATTTATTTAGGAAAAAAGATGTTAAAACTTTTGAAACCCTGATCCAAGTATTTGAATTATTTTCTGTCGTTCTTGGGGGGACAACTGAGTTTTACCTTTCTTAATTTCTTTTATTGCTTGTAATTTATGAGATTCTTTCTGAGCATTTCTTTCTGATACTCTTTACAGCACCTGCTACATTTCCCACAGCAGAAGCAGTTGAACCAATTAGGTCTTTATGTTTAAGAATAGTTGAACCAATACCCATGAGAGTATCAATTATCCCATCTCCTCTAAATTGATGTCCAACACCCCTTTGTCTCTTAGGTTTTATAGTATCCTCTACCAAGATACATACCTTCACAGCCCTGCTGTAGTACGGGGAAAGGAACATCCCATCCCCTGTAATTATTTTATATTTTCCCAACTTACGTGCTTCCTCACAATAACCATCGTGTTTATTTATTGAAAAACTTCACGTAGGTGAATTCTGATGGATACTAACTTCTCCATTAAAAGAAATCACACGATTATCTTGGTGGTTATCCTAAAATTTACTCTGTGTATGGTTTTTCCTGACACAGGTAGATAAACCAAATTTTTAGGCTCCATATTGAATTTATAACCAATTGGGGTTGAGTATGCGCTGAATGAAAATATTGTATTTGTTTTTAATCCATCATTATAAGCACCATCAATCAAATCACAAGTGAATTAACACCGAATTTACTTACAGGATATTTGAATGACATTATCACTGTAAAACGTCCCATTAGTTTCAATCTTTTTTGAGGAGAAACCTAATAACTCTCTAAATGAATTATCAATTGTGAAATCAACCTTGTAGTTATTTTTAACTTTAATCGTTGATTTTGAAGTATGTTTTTGAATGTTTATAACAATATTTTTTGGTTCATCACCCTGTTCTTTCATAAGGCGAGCAATTTCGGAAGATATTTGAAGAAATCTAGTATGCTCCGGGTGAGACTGTTATCGTTTTGTATCCACTTCCACGGATTATAACTAAACTTGCATCATTTTTCTCGGTTATATTAAATCAGTGTATTATAAGTCTCCATGGACAATAAAGATGCCTCATATTCTTTTGTTGTGTCAAGTTGTAGTGGGTATGGGAATGAAGATGTGTGGTAAACTTATTTGGTGAAATTAAAACTCAGGATTGTGTGCTTCTCATCTTATTTAATATGAGATAAAATGTCTTTATATTGAGATTTATTAATTATTTTCATGTTCATCAACTGGTCTAAAATGGCTGATGCTTCATTAAAACAATTGTTATTTCCAGCCTTCTTACTGCGAACAACAATAACAGTCTATATTAACTAATTGCGATGGGTCATTTGGAAGAAAACTAATACCTGAACCAAGGATACTTAAAGCCTGAATAAATGTGTTTCTCCTTCTCATTCTTCCTACTTTTTACCAGAAAAGAATAACCTTATAATTTAGAGTGTTCAGCAAATCAATATATACTCTATCATCATTATTTTCCATATCCAATGGTTTATCAATATACTTTGATTCATCCCTCACAGTTGAACCTTGTCTTCCATCTTTGTGAGAAGAAACATTAATCTCGGAGTTAGTTTAACAGGGGGTTGAGCAGAACTTAAGAACCTTAATTCATCATTAAATATCAATACCTTTTCTTGAACAAGATGAAATATTTGCTGGTTGTTCTGTTGGAATGAGTCCTGCTTTGGTTTTTGAATCCAAGCTGAATATTCATTGTTTTGAACAGCATTCACAATATAATCAGGGGGTTGATTAATCTCTTCCAGTTGTTGAAATAAACCTTCATCATCATATTCTAATTCTCCTAAATGCTCTAATTCTTCCTCCGTCATTTGACTGAAATCTTTGCTAACATTTGAAGCTTTCTAGGAGTATATATTCTACTGTGGGAACTGTGGAAACATCTTTCATTTTTCTTGGGAAGTTTTTAAAAGTGGTTTAAAAAATTTCTCTTGTTTTACACACTATAATGCTTCTTCGCCCGTTAGTTTCTGTCTGCGTTTCTTCTTTATGTCTTCCTGTTGTTTTACAACTTTTGAAACCAACTCTTGATGTTCCTTAAATCTTCTTGCTCTTTCTTTTGTATCCATTTATTTATTGTAAAATATCATTTAATGAATTGTAAAGATCAACAGAAATTTTCCTTTTCTTCATCATTCAAGTAGATGTGTTCAAATAAATCCTTTTCTTTAAATATTTCATCAAATTCTTTATTAACATTAATGCGAGTTGTAATTTCTTCTTCACTAATCCTTGCATCTCTGCTTTTCATACGTTTGTGTTGAGTTTCTTCATCAACATCAAAAGCCGAATGATAAAATCTTCACTCATCAGATATTTAATAATTTGTCTCGTTCCTTCTGGATTTAGTTTCTAATATCCCAACACCACCAGATTTTAGTTTCTTTAACTCACTCTTACAATGTGAATATTTTGTTGTACCAAGAGAAACCTCCTCAAATATTTGTCCTTCATTCCTCAGTATATGTTCCTCCACTGTGAAATATAGTGATAATCTTCACCTTTTACTTCTCCAGGTCTTATTGCTCTAGTTGTTGTTGATACAATCGTATCACGGGAGTGTTTTTTAAGTAAATTTACAATATTCTCATTTGTACTACACAAGAACCTTGATTTATGAAAGTTTTTCCAGAAGCAGATTTACCCACAAGATTATAATAATAATAGTTGTCATTTATATATGTAATTGTTTATAAAACAAAAAATATATCCCTTAATATCTCATCTTGTTTCACAACAATATATTTATATTTTTCAGTCGTGTGCTTCATATAATCCTCAAAATTTCTTTTTACTACATAATGTAGAACAATTATCTCTCCAAAAATTATTGATATCTATTGAATTTAACTTGGAATAAAATAAAAGAAATATTATGCATTGTTTCTGATGGAACAGCGAGGAAGTTGAAATACGGAATTGACTAAGATAAATACAATTACAAGAAAGAATGTCTCACCTCTCTTGTGTAGTAGCTGTCCATTACCGTTTGGTTTCTCTCATTAACACAATCATCAAAGATAACTTGAGGTTCTTTTTGGTTTATCCAAATCTTGGGAGGCAGGTATATCATCCATTATCACTAAGAATACAAGTTGCATAAGATTTGATTTCTTTTTACATCTCTGTGTATCACAAAATAGTTGAATATATATCTTCAATGTTATAATCATTTAGTTTTTTTTTAATAGCGTTTAAATAAACCTATTATATATTCTTTTTGAAGACCAGCATTAAAACCTTGTGAGAGTAGTTGATACTCTGTGGTTGAAAACTCGACTTTGTAGGAAAATTATTTAAAATTATCATAATCTAAAGAAGTTGGGAGTGAGGCATTTTTAAAATGTAAGCAGGTTTTTCCACATCCACTTGAACCAACTATGGAGACATCTTAATGAATTTGGGAGATTTTTTATGGTTGTTAAATTTTATCTTATTTTTCCCAAATAGGTAAAAATCATTCATTTATATATTTGAAAAACAGGTTATTTAATTTATTATTAGCTTTTTTAGAAACTCTATATTTTATCCTAAGTTCAGGTTTAATTTCAAGATAATCCATTATTTTATTTATACAATATCTTGTGTTGATATTTCCCTGAAAATTACATCCATGAATAATATACAACAACAATCCTTTGAACATTTCTCTTATACGTTCAGTTTCTTCCCTTGTAAGGAAAGGTGTGTTATCATCCTCATACTTTATCTAAAAGATAAAATCTAAATTTTAAAAAGATTTAATTCTTCTAAAAAAGATTAAAAGATTTAATCTAAAAGAATTATTTTCCTTTTTATATTTTTTATTATCATTAATTAGAAGATAATCACAGAATATACATTGTTTATAGGCTTTTGACTCTGTGTTTAATCCCTGTCTTTCACCATGGGACAATTCTCAAATTTGTCATATGGTGAATCAGGAAAGTCTAGCATATTTATAAAGTAAAACTTTACTTAAACTAAAATTCATCTATACTTTCAGTTGTATATTACCATCGATATCGATATACTTTTTTTCATTATCAGATTCAACGACAACATTTTTTTATATTAAAGGTAATTTTAAAATTATCGTTATTACTACTAATTGAACGAAATGTCATTTCACCTGATATATTAACATCCTTTATTTCATCAAGATTTAGCATCTTCTAGGGTTGTTGAAAAAAATACAAATTTCTCCTTGCATATTACAGATGGTCTTATCTTTTCTTTCTAAAGCTTCATCCATAAGGTTTTGTTCTTTGATACTTTTTCTTGTTTTATTGCTTTTTCTAGTTTTGAATATATTACTAGAAGGAGAGGAGAAACTTTTGTTAGAATACTTTAATTGATGTTCTACGGGTATACTAAAAGCCCTTCCACTGAAGGAAATTGAAGAACTCATATTATTTACCATAATAGTTTTTATCCAATAGTTGTTATATTTATCTTTGTTCAATTTTACATCCTTGACATATTTCTCAGTATCTTTAACAGATGAAGAGATTAGATTGAAACTTGTCTTTTGTGTCTTGAAACATTGTATTTATTAAGTGAAAAAGTTGGAGGATAAAATGTTTTTAAGCACAGATTCACCTATAAATTAAACAGAAATTTTCATCAAGAAAATTTTAGTTTAACAAAGTTTTATTCTATAAATATGGTGAATACAGCGATGCTGCGATGTTTGTAATCACGAATATAAACATTATAAAACACCTCGAACCAACAAACACACATTTAATCTATTTCTATCAAATATCTATCTTGAGTTGGAAAGAAAACATTGTGATATCTGTTCAAAAGGATGTTTTGAAGAGTAGTTATAATCAACATCTTCAATCACAAAAACACAAGAAAAAATGAGTTTAAAGTAAAGAGAGACTATTATATTAAAAACACTGATGAGGCATTTAAAGGGCATATAAAAATAAGGATTTTTCAATTTAGGAGAACCCAAGTCCATCATCAATAGCTGAATCAATTGAAATAGTGAAACCCGATGTTGAAAAATTTATTAAAAAAGACATTAAAAGAAATAAAAACTTTAAAGTTTTATATGGGAGTGAAAATGAATATGAAAAGACAAGATGAAGAACAAACTCCTTATATGAGAACAGATCTTCATTTTATAACATCATTTCAAGATTTTTTGAATAGTGAGGGTTTATGAAGAACTATCTAGAGACAAGAGGAGGATGTTGATAATACAGTGGTAGGAAGTGGATTCAATATTAAAAAAATCATCTTTTTAGATATACACATTCTAAAATCATTTATATTAAAAGCTTCCTTCTTATATTGAATTACCAAAGAAATACAAAACTAAAGAAGGCAGTTGGTTAATATTAAGAACAATGATACATAATCTTTCTCTGATTCTGTCTCCTTGCTCACTTGCATCCACCTAAATGTCTTAGATTCAAGAAAGAAGTAAAACAATATATGAAATATGAAATACTTGGACATTAAAGATTTTAAATTCCCAATGCCATTAACAGATATTCCTAAATTTGAGAAAAAGAATATCTTTTCTATGTAATGTATATGGATTAACTGGATACAAACAAAGA
>NW_028223113.1:5000-15000 GCF_056783735.1 Eptatretus burgeri
CAAGGTTCTTTATCTTAAATATTTTCCATATTTCTTGTGCGTGTTTATATTCCTTATCACTTATCTCTTCTTCATAAAGGTTATTATAGAAACTTTCTTTTGATGGAAGTTGTGTTTCTTTAAATCTCATAAATGAATCCATATAATCATAAGGATAAATTCCCTTACTTGTAAGAATTTTCTCTTTACTTTGAATTTCATTCCTTGTTTGAATTTCCTCTCTCGTAAGAATTCCTTCTTTAATCAGAATTTCATCTTTAATCAGAATTTCCTCTTTAGTTAGAATTTCATTCATTGTTCGAATTTTCTTTATAATTAGAATTTCATCTTCAGTTAGAATTTCTTCATTAATTTCCTCATTAATTAGAATTTCCTCTTTACTTTGAATTCTCTCTTGAATCTGAATTTCCTCTTTAGTGAGAATTTCCTCTTTTGGAAAGAATGAATTAAGATTTGGAAAAGAGTCCGTGGAGCTTAGATTTGATGCGAGGTAGGCGAGTGGTGTTCCCATAAACTTGTAAGAATCAAGAAACCGAATACGAGTTATAGGTTTTGTGGATATCATTTTTGTAAATGAAATATACTTTTGACTTGTGTTTGTTATGGCAGAAATATTCCCTGGTGTTTTTGAAAGTTCATTTATAAATAGATGTGTATCATAGTTGGCGCTGTTGTGAAGAAAGACTGGAATAAAAGAAGGTAATTTATAATTAAGATTACAACAGGAATGAGCGGGACCTCTATATTTACCAGTAAGATGACAATGATACCTAACTTTAGACTCCTTAATTTCCCCCTCACAAATATGACAGATATTGTTCTTTCTAAATTCTAATTTTTCTTCTTTGGTTAATTTCATCGGTTCATTTGTTTCTTTCATTAATTTAGTGAGTCTTATACAATCCTTTTCTAATCGTTTTACAAACTCTTGTGAAGCTTTTTTTCCACGATAATGTTCAAGTTTGTTATACTTTTCTCCAAAAGATGATTTGATATAAAAACAGAAACCACAAGGAATATGTTTTGATATTTATTTGTATATGATTCTTTTGGATTAGGAGAAGCAGTATTAATCTTTTTAAGGATACACTCAAAATCAGCGTATATCACAAATGGGTGCATGATAGATTTATTATAATCTTCAAAAGAAATCTTTTCACCAGGTTTAGGCATTGTAATTACAGCTGATTTATGATTACTACAATATTTTGAATGTTTTTCTAATCGTTCTTTTGTATGAAATGAATTAAGACATCGCTTACAAGGATATATTTTGTTTGCTGTTCTGAATACCTGAGAAGAGGTTACTCTTGATAAATTATTGATGTATGTGTAATGTGAATTCTTTCCAACACTAAAATATAAAAGATCAATGTGTGTTTCTTCATTTTTATAGTTGTTTGAAATTTTTAATATTTGAACTTTGTTTGTATCCGTTAATCCATATACATTAATAGAAAGATTATTCTTTTTCTCAAATTTAGGAATATCTGTTAGTGGCATTGGGAATTTAAAATCTTTAATGTTCAAGGTATTCTCATATTTCATATATTGTTTTACTCTTTCTGAATTACATTTGGTGGATGTAAGTTTTATTTCTTTCGTTTTATTTCTTTTGGTAATTCAATATAAGAAGAAGCTTTAAGAGGGTTTGATTTTAGAATGTGTATATCTAAAAAGATGATTTTTTTAATATTGAATCCAGTTCCTAGCACTGTATTATCAACATCCTCCTCTTATCTTGATAGTTCTTCATAAACCCCACTATTCAAAAAATCTTGAAATGATGTTATAAAATGAAGATCTGTTCTCATATAAGGAGTTTGTTCTTCATCTTGTCTTTTCATATTCATTTTCACTCCCAGATAAAACTTTAAAGTTTTCATTTCTTTTAATGTCTTTTTAATAAATTTTTCAACATCGGGTTTCACTATTTCAATTGATTCAGCTATTGATGATGGACCGGCTTCTCCAAATTGAAAAATCCTTATTTTTATATGCCCTTTAAATGCCCCATCAGTGTTTTCAATGTAATAGTCTCCCTTTACTTTAAACTCATTTTTCTTGTGTTTTTGTGATTGAAGATGTTTATTATAACTACTCTTCAAAACATCCTTTGAACAGATATCACAATGTTTTCTTTCCAACTCAAGAGGAGATATTTGATGAAATAGATTAAATGTGTGTTTGTTGGTTCGGAGGTGTTTTCTATAATGTTTATATTTGTGATTACAAACATCGCAGTATGTTGTATTCACCATATTTATATACTAAAATTTTCTTGATGAAAATTTCGTTTATTTTACAGGTGAATCTGTGCTTAAAACCATTTTATCCTCCAATTTTTTCACTTAATAAATTCAATGTTTCAAGACACAAAAGACAAGTTTCAATCAATCTCTTCATTTGTTAAAGATACTGAGAAATATGTCAAGGATGTAAAATTGAACAAAGATAAATATAACAACTATTGGATAAAAACTATTATGGTAAATAATATGAGTTCTTCAATTTCCTTCAGTGGAAGGGCTTTTAGTATACCTGGTAGAACATCAATTAAAGTATCTCTAACAAAAGTTTCTCCTACTCTTCTAGTAATATATTCAAAACTAGAAAAAGCAATGAAACGAGAAAAAGTATCAAAAAACAAAAACCTTATGGATGAAGCTTTAGAAAGAAAAGATAACACCATCTGTAATATGCAAGGAGAAATTTGTATTTTTTTCAACAACCTTAAAGATGTAAATCCTGATGAAATAAAGGATGTTAATATATCAGGTGAAATGACATTTCGTTCAATAGTAATTAACGATCATTTTAAAATTACCTTTAATATAAAAAATGTTGTCGTTGAATCTGATAATGAAAAAAAGTATATCGATATCGATGGTAATGTTATTAAAAGTATAGATGAATTTCAGTTTAAGTAAAGTTTTACTTTATAAATATGCTAGACTTTCCTGATTCTCCATATGACAAATTTGAGAATTGTCCTGCGTGTGAAAGACGGGGATGAAACACAGAGTCAAAAGCCTATAAACAATGTATATTCTGTGATTATCTTCTAATTAATGATAATAAAAAATATAAAAAGGAAAATAATTCTTTTAGATTTACACCAAAAATGAATTACTTTACAAGATTGGTTCAGGTGTTAGTTTTCTTCCAAATGACCCATCGCAATTAGTTAATAGACTGTTATTGTTGTTAGGCAGTAAGAAGGCTGGAAATAACAATTGTTTTAATGAAGCATCAGCCATTTTAGACCAGTTGATGAACATGAAAATAATTAATAAATATCAATATAAAGACATTTTATCTCATATTAAATAAGATGAGAAGCACAATCCTTAGTTTCAATTTCACAACAAGCGACCACACATCTTCATTCCCATACCCACTACAACTTGACACAACAAAAGAATATGAGGCATCTTTATTGTCCATGGAAACTTATAATACCTTATTTAATATAACGGAGAAAAATGACAAGTTTAGTTATAATCCGGGAAGTGGATACAAAACGATAACAGTCTCACCCGGAGCATATGAGATTTCTCAAATATCTTCCGAAATTGCTCGTCTTATGAAAGAACAGGGTGATGAACCAAAAAATATTGTTATAACCATTCAAAAACATACTTCAAAATCAACGATTAAAGTTAAAAAGAACTACAAGGTTGATTTCACAATTGATAATTCATTTAGAGAGTTATTGGGTTTCTCCTCAAAAAAGATTGAAACTAATGGGACGTTTTACAGTGATAATGTCATTCAAATATCCTCAGGAATAAATTCGGTGTTAATTCACTGTGATTTGATTGATGGTGCTTATAATGATGGAAAAAAAACAAATACAATATTTTCATTCAGCGCATACTCAACCCCAATTGGTTATAAATTCAATATGGAACCTAAAAATTTGGTTTATCTCCCTGTGTCAGGAAAAACCATACACAGAGTAAATTTTAGGATAACCGACCAAGATAATCGTGTGATTTCTTTTAATGGAGAAGTTATATCCATCAGAATTCACCTACGTGAAGTTTTCCAATAAATAAATACGATGGTTATTGTGAGGAAACACGAGTTGGGAAAATATAAAATAATTACAGGGGATGGGATGTTCCTTTCCCCGTACTACAAGGGTGAAGGTATGTATCTTGGTAGAGGATACTATAAACCTAAGAGACAAAGGGGTGTCGGACATCAATTTAGAGGAGATGGGATAATTGATACTCTCATGGGTATTGGTTCAACTATTCTTAAACATAAAGACCTAATTGGTTCAACTGCTTCTGCTGTGGGAAATGTAGCAGGTGCTGTAAAGAGTATAAAAGATGCTCAGAAGGAATCTCATAAATTACAAGCAATAAAATAAATTAAGAAAGGTAAAACTCAGTTGTCCCCCCAAGAACGACAGAAAATAATTCAAATACTTGGATCAGGGTTTCAAAAGTTTTAACATCTTTTTTCCTAAATAAATACAAGTATGGAAGCAATTGATAGTATCTATGATTTGGATGATACTATTATTATCTCAAACTCCACTAAAAAAGAAGATTACTTCAAGGTAAATGCAATAACTGGAACAGACTGGAATACAAATGGTACAAAAAGTTTTGAAATAAATAATCAACAAACCTATTTGAATCTCTCCGAAAGTTTCTTGTTGTGTAAATTTAAATTCACTAAGGCTGGGAATAACACAAACGCTACACTTGTAAATGATTTCTTCTGGAAAATGTTTGATAGTGTGCGATTGTATATTGGAACACAAGAAGTTGAAGCGGTTGATTATGTCTCTGCTGTATCTGAAATGATGAAATTTACACTCTATACATTCAGTGATAGAATGGGAAAGGGGTCTGTCGAAGGTTTTATTCCTGATATGTCAACGGGAACAAACACAGACCCTGGATATATTCAAAGGAAAGGAATGTATAATGATGATACAAAAGCAGAAAATAGTTTTACTGTGGCAGTTCCTCTTAAAGGTATATTTGGATTTTGTGATTATGATAAAGTTCTGTATGGTCTTAAAATTAGATTTCAACTACAAAGGAATGATAATGAAAATAGATTGCTTTTTGGTGTTGGTCGTGCTTTTGGTGAACAGAATAAATTTGTAATTGAGGAGATGAGTTGGTATATCAGTGAATATACTCCTAATCTTAAAACAGAAGAGATGTTGAATCGAAGACTTAACTCAAAGAAACCACTCAGTGTATCATACCTCAAAAGAAGATGTCAACACGTTAAACTCAATCAAACTACTTACACGTGGAATTTGGGTGTTCTGGAAGGAAAGCCACGATATCTGTGGATGATTTTTAAAAAGCCAGATGGTGATACTGCGACTGATAAGAATAATGCATTGAATGATAATGCTAAGGTGAAACAACTTCGCGTTTCTCTAGATGGAACATTTTATCCATGAGATAGATTGGAAATTAATTGGGAAAAAAATGATTTTGCTGAAGCATACAAGTCTTACCAAAAGGTGTGTGAAAGTAATGGAAATAAAGAACCTATTTTGGATATGACAGCATTTAAAAGTTTGTATACAATCTATGCGTTTGACCTGAGCGCTCAAAAGGAAACTATAAAGTCTAATCGAGTGGATACTTCCCAATACATTGAAAGAGGAGAGAGTGAAGAAGTTGATACATATTGTTTGCTTTTGGAAGAAACAGAATTGCAGATTAATACAGATAATGGTGTGATGATTAGTCTCACATAATTTTTTGTTAAATAAATGAGTGGCAAAGTACCAACTGGGGCATATGTTAATCAAATCAATCTTCATAAACTATCATCTTGTGTTCAAAATCAAAAGCCTTGTACGATTAACGTTAATACAATTCAGAGAAAAGGAGCAGTAAGAATTGATGTTTTGCTCACAAGAGAACAGGTTAAAATCTTGAATGACACTGGCTCACTTAAAATTAAAATGACAAAACCAATGTTGAAAAAATATTCAATAAGAGAGACGAGTGGAGGATTTCTCCCATTTCTAATTCCTTTATTTGCTGGTTTAAGTGCGGTTGGAGCATTGACGGGTGGTATTTCAACAGCGGTGAAAACTGCCAACGAAAGGAAGGCTCAACTCCAGGCTCAAAAAGAATTGGAAAGACATAACAAAGAGTTGGAGAAACAAATTAGTGGAAGTGGTGTAATTGTAGATTTTGCTGAAAAACTTGAAGGTCTGCCTGATAAAGCGAGATTGTTAGTTGGAGATATGCTTTCTTCTATAGCACAAGCAGGTGTAAAATTAACGAAAAGAGGTAATGGATTATATCTTTCTAATAAATAAATGAGCATTGATGAGTGGTTGAAAGAATTTGGAAAGAATACAACATCAAATTTACAACTTGCCAAATATTGTAAGAAATTAAAAATTCATAATGTGGTTATTTGTATGAGAGATGAATTAACAAATGTGCCGAAACATACAAAGAATATTATTATGAACTTAGAAGATAATGATGGGAACGGTTCTCATTGGGTTTGTATTTTTAATAGTCAAGACAAATATTATTTTGATAGTTTTGGTCTTCCACCACCTGTTGAAGTCATAAAATTCTTACAGAATGGTGTTTATCAAACATTTCAAGTCCAAGAATTAAATTCCAAGTGTTGTGGTCAATTATGTCTATATGTGTTATTTCAACTCAACAAAAATAAAAAATTTTATGATATTATTTTTAATCTAATATAAATGACTTATGTTGGCAAAGATGGTTCTATCTTTGGTGTATCTCAAAAACTGGATATTGATTTATCAAATTATTATACAAAGGCACAGGCTGAACGACATAAATATAATATAAACAAAAATATTAACATGAAAAATGCTTATAAATTAAAAAATTATCCAAGCCCGACTGACGCGAATGACTTGGTGAGATTAAGCGATTTATCACAATATATATACTTAAATAAAACGGCTGTGTATTCCAAAGATACAGAAGTGTTGATATTATCTCCAGGTCATACAGAATTCACAGTTCGAATTAAAATAAATTTTTATAAAGAAGGGCGTATCGTTTGTATGAGAATAGAACAATGGGGGTATGATATGAATGATTTAGGGTATAATTGGTCATTTAAAATTAACCTCGAAGACCTGGAACAATTAAATCAGTCTCGTAAGGAAGAATATTATGCACTTGGTATCGAGAATGAGTTTTGTGGAGCCACGATTAGTAAACAACAAATAAAAGAATTTAATAAGGGTAAATATAATAATGGTTTTGCCCTTGTTTATCTCATGAAAACAGAAAAAACAGGATTATATATAATAAGTAAGGAAATACAAAATGATTTAACTATGGGAAGATGGGGAGGTGTTTCGTGTCATAATATTATTCTAACATATATTTCTAATACATAAATGACAGCAAGAAGGCTTCAAGAAAATTATCATTTCTGTGTCCAAGCATACCTTCAAGAAAAGGGTATTCGTTATTTTAATAAATATGTTCTACAACATAAGAATGAGGTATTTTCAATAAAAGATTGGCATTATGCTGATGTTGATAAACCGACAACTTTAGATTTAATTAGAATGTTAAA
Source organism: Eptatretus burgeri (assembly GCF_056783735.1). Taxonomy (NCBI): domain Eukaryota; kingdom Metazoa; phylum Chordata; class Myxini; order Myxiniformes; family Myxinidae; genus Eptatretus; species Eptatretus burgeri. Next base: position 12,579 of record NW_028223113.1, read on the forward strand.
TAATGAAAAAATTATAAGGTTAAGAAAAGGTAAGGCTCTTTTAGAAATTCAAAAGAAATTTTATTGGTTTCCTGTTGTAAAAAAATTATTTTGGATACAGGAATAACAAGAAATCCTGATGAATATATGTATAATATTCTATGGGGTGTAAACGATTCAAGGATATTAAGGGATGAGGAAGGAGTTGACGAAGAGAGGGAAGAGGAGGAAAAGGAGAAGGAGGAGAGGGAGAAGAAAGAGAAGGAGGAAAAGGAGAAGAGAGAGAAGGAGGAAAGAGAGAAGGAGGAAAGAGAGAATAGAGAGAGGGAGGAAAGAGAGAAGAGAGAGAGGGAGAAGAAAGAGAAGGAGGAAAAGGAGAAGAGAGAGAGAAGGAGGAAAGAGAGAAGAGAGAGAGGGAGGAAAGAGAGAGAATGAATAAATATCAAAATATGGAAACCAGTGAGATTCAAAAAAGATTGGTGGTATTACAGAAAATAACTCAACCCACCGAGGAGGAATACAAAGAATTAACAAGTCTATTTGCAATACTTTTGACAAAACTGTTGGCATCGACAAGCTATTCATTTTAATTCAAGTTTTTTCTTAAATAAATGGAGGAGAGAGTGAAGGCATTTCTTAGGATTCTTTATGTTTTAAAAATTAAGATTCAAATGTGCATGTTGGAAACTAAAAAGGTTTTTGCACTCTGCAGGAATTTTTCTCATAAATAAATGAGTTATTGTCTCAAATGTAAAAAGAAAACTAATACTAAAAATATTTCATATATTAAAAGTAAAAATAACAGGGTTATACAAAAAGGTATATGTTTGGTGTGTGGTTCAAAAAAAAATCAATTTATCTCCAAACACAAACTCGGAGGAGATATACAAAAGTTTTTATCAGGAAGTAAATTTACAACTACTGGAATACCAGGGGAATTACATCTTCCAGGGTATTCTTTCTGTGGTCCAGGTACAAACTTGGATAAAAGATTAGATGAGGCAGACAATCCTAAATCCTGGAGTAAACCAATTGATGATGAAGTGTGCATGAGACACGATATTGATTATGGGAATACCACAACGTTGGAAGAAAAGCATGAAGCCGATAGAGAAATGTTGTATAATTTGTCTCTGATACAAAATCCAACCTTGAGAGAAAAAGTTGATAGGTTCATCGTGAAGAAGATGATTAGTGCTAAATTGAAACTTGGACTTGGAAATTCAAAAAACTTATAGGCTCTAATGATGCCATTAAGACTGAAGAGCAATTTGCTGATGAATTACATAAACCAATATTCACAAAGTTTCAGAGAAGGAAAGTTTATTCCAAGGAAGTTGATTATATCTGGTCTGCTGATTTGATTGAACTCAATAATGATAAGGGGTACAAGTATGCTTTAACCGTTATTGATTTGAGGAGTAGATATGCGTGGGTTGTCCCTTTAAAAAACAAAACAGGTAATACTCTTATGTTAGCCTTTCAACAGATATTTAATAAAAGTAAGAGAAAACCTAAAAAATTGTGGACTGATGAGGGTAGAGAGTTTTATAACAAGACATTTATGAATTTTCTAAAAATAACAGTATTACATTATACAGTACCTTTAATGAAGGGAAGGCAGTTGTTGTTGAACGTTTTAATCGTACCTTAAAAGAGAGACTATATAAAAAATTCACACAACTCGGTTCACAACAATGGTCATCTTTTATTCAGGATATTGTGGATAAGTATAATGACACGATTCACACGTCAACAAATATGAAACCATCAGAAACATTTACAAAATTACAATATGAAAAAGAGATTAATGTCAGAAAACCTAAGTTCAAAGTTGGTGATATCGTAAGAATATATAGGTGGAAATCTCATTTTGAAAAGGGTTTTACTGAACGATGGACGAAAGAACTTTTTAAAATTGTTGATGTAATAGATACGGTTCCTTGGACTTATAAAATATATGATTTGGAAGGGGAAGAGATTTTAGGTTCATTTTATTCACAGGAATTACAAAAGACAAAACTAAGCAGATAATACACCTTTGTGGACACTAGAGGGACAAGTCCGAGGTGTATTACAGTATATAATGTGTGTCAAGGGGGACGTTCTTAGATCTGTGAACCCCAAACACAGAATCCTCAACTGAATAGTCAAGGCTTAACTTTTGTTTGTTGATGTGTATGTGTGTGTGTGTGTGTGTGTCCCAACCCTCACATTCAAAATCTCAACCCCAACCCTCACATTCAAAATCTCAACCCCAACTCAATCCTCACCCAACACAATGTCTTTTTCAAAATGAGATTTCCACATATATATATATATATATATATATATATATATATATATATATATATATATATATATATATATATATATATATATATATTTTACGTTTTTTTTTTTTCTCTTCTTCCAATTCTGTCTTTTAAGGCTTTCAGGTTTG
>NW_028223114.1:0-5000 GCF_056783735.1 Eptatretus burgeri
GGATGATGATGGGTTATCTGACCTTGGATATGCCAAACAAAGATTTCTTCAAATTGGAGAATAATATTAAAAGTCTCAACAAATGCATGGGCTGCGAGCATTATATGGACCCCTAATGACGTCCAAGAAAGGGATCAGGAGTGTCTTGAAGGATTTTTATTCAAATCTATACTCTCCCCAGAGTGTGGACAATGAGGAAATTCAAGAATTGATTGCGGAGCTTCCACAATTAGAAGGAGATCAGCAACAACTTCTTGATTCCTCAATCACGGCTGAATAACTTGAAGCAGCCATGTGCAGTTTAAAAGATGGAAAGGCCTCCGGAATAGATGGCCTACCCGTCGAACTTTATAAAGCTTTTTGGACTTTGGTCGGACCAGACTTGCTTCATGTCCTTGAAGAGTGTATACGTGTTGGAGAACTGCCATTACCTTGTATGATAGGAGTTGTATGTTTGCTGCCAAAAGATGGGAACCCTCAACAGGTTGAAAATTAGAGGCCTGTGTCATTACTTTGTTCTGACTATAAAAAATTTTTTGAAAGCTCTCGCCAGTCGCATGAAAAATTGTAATTGCTTGTGTAATTAATCCAGATCAGACTTACTGTGTGCCTGGGAGGTCCATTCATGATACTATTTTTCTGGTAAGGGATAGCATTTCCTGTAATAATACCTTGTGTGACAATTTTGGGTTGTTGTTTATTGATCAAGCAAAGGCATTTGATCGTGTTCACCACCAGTACTTGTTCTCTGTTCTTAAGGGGATGGGTTTTGGAGAAAAATTTATTTCTTATGTTAAACTTTTGTAAAATGATACTTATTGTATGGTGAAAGTAAATAACAGGTTATGCCCCCCTTTCTCTTTCCTAACGGGTATTCGTCAAGGCTGTCCCCTTTCAGGATTGCTGTATACAATTGCCCTTGAACCACTTCTGGCATCTATTTGGCAGCGAATGCAACATAACAGGGGAAGGGGGGGGGGTGTAGAAGGTCCAAATTTTGTGGTCATGGCTTATGTCGATGATGCCTGCATTTTAATTTGAGATCAAAACAGGATCTCTGTTCTTCAAAGGCATTTGGAAAAATTCTCTGTAGCCTCCTCAAGTGAGGTAAATTGGAACAAAAGCTTAGGGCTATGGTGTGGTAAAAATAGTATATATTCCCCCAATAAAGACACCTTCACTGCCAGAGAACCTAACCTGGAGGACAGATGGGGTCAAATACCTCGGAATCTATCTTGGAAATGGAGAAATGGAATTGAAGAATTGGGAAGGAATGCTGGAACACGTTACGAGTCGGTTAAAACAAGTGAAATCCTTCAATACAGTGTGTGTGTGATGAAGCAAATGAGTACACTAATGTTATTGAAAGAACCACTTATCACTTTGCCACCAATATCTGCCATAATTGTAAGTAAATTTCAACTACTAATGCATGACGAAACACTTCTTTATGGCTAATATTAAAGAGAATGGTGGCAGAAGAAGAACTTAGCTTTCAGCATTCGGCATGAGATGCTATGGTGGGTGGAAATGACGTCTTTCGTTCATTCGTACATGGGAGGGGAGTGTTTCTTGGTTTTTTTCCATCAAGCAATAAATTCAATGGTTTTCACATATATAACACATTAGTTTCACAAATTTCCATTGAAATACTCGGGTACTTCCTCAATTGTCGCCATTTCCGTCTCGGTTACGCACTGCCATCGACCAGATGGCCGTCATTGGCTCACTTGACGCACGTGGGGGGGGGGGGGGGGACACCGGAGACATTTCAAACTCGGTGCAATTGTATACAGCGCACGTGCTGTAAAAATGGGAAGGACTATTCAGGTCACTTTCATACAGAGGACGCGCTTTGGTTATTAATAACCTGATAGCAGGTGGACTATGGCATAAAGCTGTTGCCTTACAACCACCGAGAGGCTTAATCGTCGACATCCAGCGGGTGCTGGTAAAGTTTTTCTGGAGTTGTTACCACGTGCTTCAGCCTACTGTATTGTACCATCCCCAGAAGGAGGGAGGACAAGGTGTCATGGATATCAGCAGTCGCATCATCTCTTTTCGCCTGCAGTCTGTGCAAAGACTGTTGTTCAATGAACAGATAGCTTGGCGTCTTTTGTTAGGAGACCTGGAGCGCATAAACTATGCCTTACTTCTTGGGTTTTACCGAAGTCTACTGAATGCCTGGAAAGGGTTTGGTGTGCAACGCCTGAACGAGTTCTACAACTGCCGAATGTTTCTCCAGGAGCCTTTAATCTACAACACGTTTCTTCTTTGTGTTCCTCATAGTCAGGCCTTGATCAAAAAATTCATACAAGGACAAGTTAACAAGGTATGTGACCTGAGGGATGTCTCTAGGTCCAAATGGAGATCTGCAAGGTCAGTTGCAGACAGGCTTGGCATTACATCCATCCGACTCATGGACCAAACTGTACGGATTGTGGTGAGGAAATTTAGACAGTTAAATTTTGGGTGCGAAGGTGTCGATATTGGGGATGATTTTTGGATGACCTTTCCTGAAATTAAAGTGTTTTCTGGTGTCCAGTCAAATATTGAAGATCTCCCCCCCCCCCCCTTTTCATTTAGTAACTAAGACTGGGATCCAAGACCTCTTGCGAACGAAGCAATGTTTCTCCCCATCGGGGCTAACACGCATAGTTTTGTGGGGTGAGAAGTTAGGGCCCGGGTCTCCCTCTGCTCCTCTGTGGGCCAAGTTGTACAGGTTACCCATACATCGCCTTTTGGCTGATATACAGTGGAGGCTAGTACATTGGGCACTCCCATCCAACAGCTTTGTACATCATTTTAATAGCTCCGTATCGATCACATGTCCCTTCTGTGAGCAAGAAGAGGATCTCTTCCATACATATGTGAAGTTTGAAAGACTTACCCCTCTTTTTTCATTGCTTTTTCACCTCTTTCAGATTTTGTCTTTTTCTTTCACATCACACATGTTTGTTTTTGGGGTGGCTTAGAGACCCTCATGTGGAGATGCTGGTGCTTTTTTGAATTTTCTGGTGGCTGCAGCAAAATACGCCATTTATGAGTCAAGGAAAATGAAGATTGAAAATGACGATGATGTTGATAATGTAACTATTTTCAAAGGTTTTGTTGTTGCGAGACGAAAACTGGAATTTAAACATTATAAAAATAATGACAATGTTAAATTTTTGATGGAAAAATGTGCATTGGTGGAGCTGTGTGTCTGGTGGATCAACTTAATTTGGTGGTCACACCATGATTTGTATCTTTTTTTTCGGATATGTAAAGATGTCTTTTTTGTGTGTTCCCCGATGAATGAATAACCTGTTTTTATTCATGAAATAAACAGTGTTTCAAATCTATCTCTCTCTCTCTCTCTCTCTCTCTGTCTCTCTCTCTCTCTCTCTCTCTCTCTCTCTCTCTCTCTCTCTCTCTCTCTCTCTCTCTCTCTCTCTCTCTCTCTCTCTCTCTCTCTCTCTCTCTCTCTCTCTCTCTCTCTCTCTCTCTCTCTCTCTCTCTCTCTCTCTCTCTCTCTCTCTCTCTCTCTCTCTCTCTCTCTCTCTCTCTCTCTCTCTCTCTCTCTCTCTCTCTCTAACTCTCTCTCTCTCTACCTCTCTCTCTCTCTCACTCTCTCTCTCTATCTCTCTCTCTCTCACTCTCTCTCTCTCTCTCTCTCTCTCTCTCTCTCTCTCTCTCTTTCTCTCTCTCTCTCCCTCTCTCTCTCTCTCACCTCTCTCTCTCTCTCTACCTCTCTCTCTCTCTCTCACCTCTCTCTCTCTCTCTACCTCTCTCTCTCTCTCTCACCTCTCTCTCTCTCTCTCACCTCTCTCTCTCTCTCTCTCTCTCTCACCTCTCTCTCACCTCTCTCTACCTCTCTCTACCTCTCTCTACCTCTCTCTACCTCTCTCTACCTCTCTCTACCTCTCTCTACCTCTCTCTACCTCTCTCTACCTCTCTCTCTCACCTCTCTCTCTCTCTCTACCTCTCTCTCTCTCTCTCTCTCCCTCACCTCTCTCTCACCTCTCTCTCACCTCTCTCTCTCTCTCTCTCACCTCTCTCTCTCTCTCTCGCACCTCTCTCTCTCTCTCTCTCTCTCGCACCTCTCTCTCTCTCTCTCTCTCTCTCTCTCTCTCTCTCTCTCTCTCACTCTCTCTCTCTCTCTCACCTCTCTCTCTCTCACCTCTCTCTCTCTCTCCACCTCTCTCTCTCTCTCTCTCTCTCTCTCTCACCACTCTCTCTCTCTCTCTCTCTCTCTCTCTCTCTCTCTCTCTCTCTCTCTCACCTCTCTCTCTCTCACCTCTCTCTCTCTCTCACCTCTCTCTCTCTCTCTCACTCTCTCTCTCTCTCACCTCTCTCTCTCTCTCACCTCTCTCTCTCTCTCACTCTCACTCTCTCTCTCTCTCTCTCACCTCTCTCTCTCTCTCTCTCTCTCACCTCTCTCTCTCTCTCTCGCCTCTCTCTCTCCCTCTCTCTCATCTCTCTCTCTCGCCCCTCTCTCTCTCTCTCTCACCTCTCTCTCTCACCACTCTCTCTCTCTCTCTCACCACTCTCTCTCTCACCTCTCTCTCTCTCACCACTCTCTCTCTCTCACCTCTCTCTCTCTCACTCACCTCTCTCTCTCTCTCACCTCTCTCTCTCACCACCTCTCTCTCTCTCTCACCACTCTCTCTCTCTCTCTCTCTCTCTCTCTCTCTCTCTCTCTCTCTCTCTCACCTCTCTCTCTCTCTCACCTCTCTCTCTCTCTCTCACCTCTCTCTCTCTCTCTCTCTCTCTCTCTCTCTCTCTCTCTCTCTCTCACCACTCTCTCTCACCACTCTCTCTCTCTCTCTCACCTCTCTCTCTCTCTCTCTCTCTCTCTCCTCTCTCTCTCTCTCTCTCTCCTCTCTCTCTCTCACCTCTCTCTCTCACTCACTCTCTCTCTCTCTCACTCTCTCTCTCTCACCTCTCTCTCTCTCTCTCTCTCTCTCTCACTCTCTCTCTCTCTCTCTCTCTCTCTCTCTCTCACCACTCTCTCTCTC
>NW_028223114.1:15000-18453 GCF_056783735.1 Eptatretus burgeri
TCTCTCTCTCTCACCACTCTCTCTCACCACTCTCTCTCACCTCTCTCTCACCTCTCTCTCTCACCTCTCTCTCACCTCTCTCTCTCACCTCTCTCTCTCTCTCTCTCTCTCACCTCTCTCTCTCTCTCTCTCTCTCTCACCTCTCTCTCTCACCTCTCTCTCTCACCACTCTCACCTCTCTCACCACTCTCTCTCATCTCTCTCACCACTCTCACCTCTCTCTCTCACCACTCTCACTCTCTCTCTCACCACTCTCTCTCTCTCTCTCACCACTCTCTCTCTCTCTCTCTCACCACTCTCTCTCTCTCTCACCTCTCTCTCTCTCTCTCTCTCTCTCACCACTCTCTCTCTCTCTCTCTCTCTCTCTCTCTCACCTCTCTCTCTCTCTCTCTCTCTCTCTCTCTCTCTCTCTCTCTCTCTCTCTCTCTCTCTCTCTCTCTCTCTCTCTCTCTCTCTCACCACTCTCTCTCTCTCTCTCACCACTCTCTCTCTCTCTCTCTCTCACTCACCACTCTCACCACTCTCTCTCTCTCTCTCACCACTCTCTCTCTCTCTCTCTCTCTCTCTCTCTCTCTCTCTCTCTCTCTCTCTCTCTCTCTCTCTCTCTCTCTCTCTCTCTCTCTCTCTCTCTCTCTCTCTCTCTCTCTCTCTCTCTCTCTCTCTCTCTCTCTCTCTCTCTCTCTCTCTCTCTCTCTCTCTCTCTCTCTCTCTCTCTCTCTCTCTCTCTCTCTCTCTCACCACTCTCACCTCTCTCTCTCTCTCACCACTCTCACCACTCTCTCTCTCTCTCTCACCACTCTCACTCTCTCTCTCTCTCTCTCTCTCGCCTCTCTTTCTGTCTCTCTCTCGCCTCTCTCTCTCTCTCTCTCTCTCTCTCTCTCTCTCTCTCTCTCTCTCTCTCTCTCTCTCTCTCTCTCTCTCTCTCTCTCTATCGCCCTCTCTCTCTCTCTCTCTCTCTCTCTCTCTCTCTCTCTCTCTCTCTCTCTCTCTCTCTCTCTCTCTCTCTCTCTCTCTCTCACCACTCTCTTTCTCGAGCCACTCTCTCTCGAGCCTCTCTCTCTCTCGAGCCTCTCTCTCTCTCTCTCTCCCACCTCTCTCCCACTCTCCCACTCTCTCTCTCCCACTCTCTCCCACTCTCCCACTCTCTCTCTCTCTCTCTCTCTCTCTCTCTCTCTCTCTCACCACTCTCTCTCTCTCTCTCACCACTCTCTCTCTCTCTCTCTCTCTCACTCACTCTCTCTCTCTCTCTCTCACTCTCTCTCTCTCTCTCTCTCACCACTCTCTCTCTCTCTCTCACCACTCTCTCTCTCTCACCACTCTCTCTCTCTCTCTCACCACTCTCTCTCTCTCTCTCTCACCACTCTCTCTCTCTCTCTCTCTCTCTCTCTCTCTCTCTCTCTCTCTCTCTCTCTCTCTCTCACCACTCTCTCTCTCTCACCACTCTCTCTCTCTCTCTCACCACTCTCTCTCTCTCTCTCTCTCTCTCACCACTCTCTCTCTCTCTCTCTCTCTCTCTCTCTCTCTCTCTCACCACTCTCTCTCTCTCTCTCTCTCTCTCCCCTCTCTCTCTCTCTCTCTCTCTCTCCCCTCTCTCTCTCTCTCTCTCTCTCACCACTCTCTCTCTCTCTCTCTCTCTCTCACCACTCTCTCTCTCTCTCTCACCACTCTCTCTCTCTCTCTCTCTCTCACCTCTCTCTCTCACCACTCTCTCTCTCTCTCTCTCTCACCACTCTCTCTCTCTCACCACTCTCTCTCTCTCTCACCACTCTCTCTCTCTCTCTCTCTCACCACTCTCTCTCTCTCACACCACTCTCTCTCTCTCTCTCACCCCTCTCTCTCTCTCTCTCTCTCCTCTCTCTCTCTCTCTCACCACTCTCTCTCTCTCTCTCACCGCTCTCTCTCTCTCTCACCAGTCTCTCTCTCTCTCACCAGTCTCTCTCTCTCTCACCACTCTCTCTCTCTCTCACCACTCTCTCTCTCTCTCTCACCACTCTCTCTCTCTCACACCACTCTCTCTCTCTCTCTCCCCACTCTCTCTCTCTCTCTCACCACTCTCTCTCTCTCTCTCTCACCACTCTCTCTCTCTCTCACCACTCTCTCTCTCTCTCTCTCTCTCTCTCTCTCTCTCTCTCTCTCTCTCTCTCTCTCTCTCTCTCTCTCTCTCTCTCTCTCTCTCTCTCTCTCTCTCTCTCTCTCTCTCTCTCTCTCTCTCTCTCTCTCTCTCTCTCTCTCTCTCTCTCTCTCTCTCTCTCTCTCTCTCTCTCTCTCTCTCTCTCTCTCTCTCTCTCTCTCTCTCTCTCTCTCTCTCTCTCTCTCTCTCTCTCTCTCTCTCTCTCTCTCTCTCTCTCTCTCTCACCACTCTCACCTCTCTCTCTCTCTCTCTCTCTCTCTCTCACTCTCTCTCTCTCTCTCTCTCTCTCACTCTCACCTCTCTCTCTCTCTCTCTCTCTCTCTCTCTCTCTCTCTCTCTCTCTCTCTCTCTCTCTCTCTCTCTCTCTCTCTCTCTCTCTCTCTCTCTCTCTCTCTCTCTCTCTCTCGCCTCTCTCTCTCTCTCTCTCTCTCTCTCTCTCTCTCTCTCTCTCTCTCTCTCTCTCTCTCTCTCTCTCTCTCTCTCTCTCTCTCTCTCTCTCTCTCTCTCTCTCTCTCTCTCTCTCTCTCATGCATCTCTCTTTCTCGAGCCACTCTCTCTCGAGCCTCTTTCTCTCGAGCCTCTCTCTCTCTCACTGACCTCTCTCACCTATCTCCCCTCTCTCGCCTCTCTCTCTCCCCCTCGCTCTCTCTCTCGCTCTCTCTCGCTCGCTCGCTCTCTCTCTCTCTCTCTCTCTCTCTCTCTCTCTCTCTCTCTCTCTCTCTCTCTCTCTCTCTCTCTCTCTCTCTCTCTCTCTCTCTCTCTCTCTCTCTCTCTCTCTCTCTCTTTCTCATGCATCTCTCTTTCTCGAGCCACTCTCTCTCGAGCCTCTTTCTCTCGAGCCTCTCTCTCTCTCTCACTGACCTCTCTCACCTATCTCCCTCTCTCTCGCCTCTCTCTCCCCCTCTCTCTCTCTTCCCCCCCCCCCTCTCTCACCTCTCTCCCTCTTTCTCGCCTCTCTCTCCTCTCTCTCTCTCGATCTCTCTCATCTTCAGAATTAATGACACACCTGTGACTGCCAGATCAGTGGAGAAACGCATCAGTGAAATGGCAGAAAACGTCAACAAATAACAGCCGGTGGAATTAAAAGATGCAGTAGAATTTGGTGTTGCACTTGAAAGTGATGATGTAAATTAATTCCCACAGCCAACGTTGTTGTGAGGTTCAGTGACTCAGACAATGTTTGAGCAGAGGTATGCTACCTCATTCCCATGCATGGCACAACAACAGGAGAATATCTTGTGAAGATGTTTGTTAATCATTTTGAGGAAAGAAAAATTGACATCAGAAAAATGTTTCCGACGCCAACAGATGGAGCCCCTGCT
>NW_028223115.1:0-12500 GCF_056783735.1 Eptatretus burgeri
CTCTCTCTCTCTCTCTCTCTCTCTCTCTCTCTCTCTCTCTCTCTCTCTCTCTCTCTCTCCCTCTCTGTCTCTCTGTCTCTCTCTCTCTCTCTCTCTCTCTCTCTCTCTATTCCGGGTGATCGGAATAATGCAAATTCCTGGTGCCCCACAGCACAACGAGTCCCGACTCATCACCAACGACAGCTTTTCCAGAGCCTGAACTGAATTGTGGTTTGACTCCTCAGTCTCACCACAAGTATTCAGAATACAGTCTCTGTGACTCCGGTAGAGGTACCCGATGAAGAGGTACAAGAGGACGCCGTAGCAGTTGCATCTCAGGTCGAGGAGAGTGCAAATCAGTGTTCGCAAATATGTACTCCACATCACCCGGTAGATCCTTGAGAATCACTCCTAAATGAGGTGATAAAAGATCAGAGTGAATTTTGTGAACCTGATGGATTCTTATCTGGATTGTCTGATTCAGACGATAACATAGAGGTGGCGGATCTGTCCCAGTCATCATCTGATCACTCTGAAGTATCTCCCCAGCACATTGTGAGCTTTCTAAATGAGACGTTTAGCCAGCGGAAAGTCAACATTCAGAAACATTTTCCTGACTTGCCTGCCTTCCTGCAAACGGCAAGATTTATAATTAATAATCACGAAGATTTTGGAATGACAAAACCTTAAACTCATAGGCTAAGGAAAATTATTACCTAAGTGAGAATGGAATGTTCACAACAGCAGCCAAATTTCCTTGATATAGGATGAAAAGAAATGAAGTGTCTTGTGGCACCTTAAACATCAATGGAGGTGTTGCCAACCATTTACGTAGAGTCCAAGTTAACAACTTAGTCTTTCAGAAACACATTGATATCTGCTTATTGCAAGAAACACATATAATGGAGACTGCACAGTCTGATTGGCTTCGTCTTAAAAAAGGACAGTGTTTCTTTAGCAATTTGTCCTCTGTTTCTGCGGGAGTGGCATTTTTGCTTCGTTCAGAGTTCGTTCCCGACTCTTGTAATTTCCGTGAAATAGTTAAAGGCCAATTGGCATCCTTGGAGGTGGTTTATCGAGGGTTTCACCTCACCTTACTCAATGTATATGCTCCTCGTAGCAGTGTAGCTCGTAAAGATTTTTTCACACGTTTGGTTAATTATCTTCACGTGATACCCCTTGACCAATGTGTTTGTATTGGAGGAAATTTTAACTGTACGTTTGAACCAAAGCTAGATAGAAACATACGAGAACCACATCCCGAAGCGCATAAAGATATCTCTCATTGTTTCACATCACTTGGTCTGCTTGATGCATGGTGCATACAGCACTCGACAGTCTCTCAATATACGTGGTGCCGGTGTGCCAACGGGTTGATCACGCTCGCTAGACTTGATCAATGGAATATAAATTCGATGTATAGAAATGTACTGGTATCTTGTGAACATTTCCCTTCCGGTTTCTCTGATCACCGCCTGGTAGTGCTTGGCCTATCTTCTTCTCGGTTGGTTCATAAAAGTGCATATTGGACTTTCAATACTAGCCTATTAGAAGATTGCTCTTTTACTGAAGCATTTCGTTGTTTTTGGAAAGCACTTGTTCATAGAAAATCTTTCTACTCTTCTGTTCAGTTATCTTGGGATAATGCTAAAACCCAAATCCGTGTTTTTTTGCCAATGTTTTAAGTCGTTCTCCACAAGTATGAATAAAATTAATGTTTTACTTCTCAAAACTGAAATTTTGCAATTTGAGAGAGAATTAGCCGAATCTCAAAACGGTTGGAAAAAAAAGCATATCTAAGAGAACTGAATCACGAGAGAGTAATGGGGATGTCAGTCAGACTTTGGATTCAAAATATGAAGTTTTCTGACACTCCAACAAAAAGTTTTTTTTTCGGTTGGAAGGTTTTAAGAAGTCCCAAAGGCGGATTGTTTCCCTGATAGATACCACAGGGAACATTACACAAAATGAGGGCGATGTAAGAACGCTTGTGAAAGGTTTCTTTTCTGAATTATTTGCGGATAAATCCGTGAACAAAGATATTGATGTGAATATGACCAATCATGTACCTGTTTTGAGTTGTGACCAGCGTCAACGCCTTGAAGTGCCGCCCACCCTGGAGGAACTCAGTACCGCTCTGAGTAGCCTTGAACATGGAAAAACTCCTGAGATTGACGGCCTTCCAGTTGATTTTTTTGCAGCGTTTTGGGACATTCTAGGTCCAGAAGTACTGCTGGTCCTGCAAGAAAGCGTACGATCTGGTATATTGCCTCTCAGCTTTAGAAGAGCGGTGGTTTCCCTCCTCCCTAAAGGCGGAGATCTCCGGTGGGTCGAGAACTGGCGTCCCATTTTATTGCTGTGCTCGGACTATAAAATTTTGTCCAAACTTCTTGCCAATCGGCTGAAGAGTGTAATTGGAACTGTTGTTCATGTTGACCAGAGTTATTGTATTCCAGGAAGATCAATCTCTGACATCTTCTTAATCAGAGATTTGATTGATTGTGGCCTTGAGGAAGACGGGGTTGGACTACTTTTTTTAGACATTGAAAAGGCCTTTGACAGTGTTGATCACACCTACATGTTTCATGTTTTGCAAAAGTTTGGGTTTGGTGAAAAGTTTATATGTTTGGTTAAACTATTATACAACAATATATCAAACTTATGCAAAGTAAACAACTTTCTCTGTTCTCCTTTTCAGGTTCAGAGGGGCGTTCGGCAAGGCTGTCCGTTGTCAGGGTTACTGTTTAGCCTTTTACTCGAGCCTCTTCTTATTAATCTTAGACTCTCACTCTCTGGCTTTGTACCTTCCCCAGAGGAGCACCATATCATAGTATCTGAATACACTGATATCTGTGTAATAATTAGGAACGATCAAGACCTAACCACTCTCCTCGAATCCCTATGTATGTTTCATTGGGCTTCATCCTTGAAGGTCAACTGGCAAAAGAGCAAAGCCTTGTGGGTGTCTTCTGTCACTCGTACATCCGGTAGGCCTCCTTTGGCACCACCTCACTCACTTCCCAAAGATCTAAGTTGGGAAAGAGAAGGGGTCAAGTATCTTGGGGTTTACCTTGGTCCGTACCAGTATATCTTTCTCCAAGATATACTGTCATTTTGGAAACGTGCAAGGCGAAATTAATGAGAATGAAGGTCCGCCTCTCTCTCTCTCTCTCTCTCTCTCTCTCTCTCTCTCTCTCTCTCTCTCTCTCTCTCTCTCTCTCTCTCTCTCTCTCTCTCTCTCTCTCTCTCTCTCTCTCTCTCTCTCTCTCTCTCTCTCTCTCTCTCTCTCTCTCTGTCTCTGTCTCTGTCTCTGTCTCTCTCTCTCTCCCTCTCCCTCTCCCTCTCCCTCTCCCTTTCCCTCTCCCTCTCCCTCTCCCTCTCCCTCTCCCTCTCCCTCTCCGTCTCTCCGTCTCTCCGTCTCTCCGTCTCTCCGTCTCCCTCTCCGTCTCCGTCTCCGTCTCCGTCTCCGTCTCCGTCTCCGTCTCCGTCTCCGTCTCCGTCTCCGTCTCCCTCTCCCTCTCCCTCTCCCTCTCCCTCTCCCTCTCCCTCTCCCTCTCCCTCTCCCTCTCCCTCTCCCTCTCCCTCTCCCTCTCCCTCTCCCTCTCCCTCTCCCTCTCCCTCTCCCTCTCCCTCTCCCTCTCCCTCTCCCTCTCCCTCTCCCTCTCCCTCTCCCTCTCTCCTCTCCCTCTCCCTCTCCCTCTCCCTCTCCCTCTCCCTCTCCCTCTCCCTCTCCCTCTCCCTCTCTCTCTCTCTCTCTCTCTCCGTCTCTCTCTCTCTCTCTCTCTCTCCGTCTCCGTCTCCGTCTCTCTCTCTCTCTCCGTCTCTCTCTCTCTCTCTCTCTCCGTCTCTCTCTCTCTCTCTCTCTCCGTCTCTCTCTCTCTCTCTCTCTCCGTCTCTCTCTCTCTCTCTCTCTCTCTCTCCGTCTCTCTCTCTCTCTCTCTCTCCCTCTCTCTCTCTCTCTCTCTCTCCGTCTCTCTCTCTCTCTCCGCCTCTCTCTCTCTCTCTCTCTCTCTCTCTCTCTCTCTCTCTCCGTCTCTCTCTCTCTCTCTCTCTCTGTCTCTCTCACTCTCTCTCTGTCTCTGTCTCTCTCTCTCTCACTCTCTCTCTGTCTCTGTCTCTCTCTCTCACTCTCTCTCTGTCTCTGTCTCTCTCTCTCACTCTCTCTCTCTCTCTCTCTCTCTCTCTCTCTCTCTCTCTCTCTCCGTCTCTCTCTCTCTCTCTCTCCGTCTCTCTCTCTCCGTCTCTCTCTCTCTCTCCGTCTCTCTCTCTCTCTCCCTCTCTCTCTCTCTCTCTCCGTCTCTCTCTCTCTCTCTCCGTCTCTCTCTCTCTCTCTCCGTCTCTCTCTCTCTCCGTCTCTCTCTCTCTCCGTCTCTCTCTCTCTCTCTCTCCGTCTCTCTCTCTCTCTCTCTCTCCGTCTCTCTCTCTCTCTCTCCGTCTCTCTCTCTCTCTCCCCGTCTGTCTCTCTCTCTCTCTCCCCGTCTGTCTCTCTCTCTCTCTCCCCGTCTGTCTCTCTCTCTCTCCCCGTCTGTCTCTCTCTCTCTCTCCCGTCTGTCTCTCTCTCTCTCTCTCCCCGTCTCTCTCTCTCTCTCTCCCCGTCTCTCTCTCTCTCTCTCTCTCTCTCTCTCTCTCTCTCTCTCTCTCTCTCTCTCTCTCTCTCTCTCTCTCTCTCTCTCTCTCTCGCTCTCTCTCTCTCTCTCTCTCTCTCTCTCTCTCTCTCTCTCTCTCTCTCTCTCTCTCTCTCTCTCTCTCTTGCATACGAGGAAATTGCATACGATTAATTCTCTCATGAATTGGGAAGGAATGGTAGATGACGTGACCAAACGCTTGCAAAAATGGAAACGTTTCCTTCCACAAATGTCCTTCAGAGGCTGCATACTGATTGTTAACACCTCAGTCGCCTCTGTCTTGTGGCATAAATTCATCTGCCTACAGCCACCGCACAGCTTACTAAAGGATATTCAGCGGATACTGGTTAATTTCTTTGGGGAGGTCATCACTGGTTGAGGTGGGATGTACTTTGTCGACCCCTGTCCGGAGGTGGCCAAGGGCTCATTCACGTAAAATGTTGACTGATGGCCTTTCGGCTGAAATCAATCCAGCGACTGCTCAATGTGAAAAAACTGCCCTGGCGCCTCACAGCACAACAAATTCTGAGACAGGCTGGAATGCTCGGTTACGGCCTTGAGCTGTTTTTGATGGAACCTCAAAAAGTTGATGTCTCATCTCCCTCAGTTTTATCAAAGTCTACTAAATGCTTGGCAAGCCGTAGTGGTGACTCGCCAAAAGGAGTCATATGATGTTCAAATGTTTGCGGGAGAACCCTTGTTTCTGAACCCACTTTTTCCGAATGTTCCCAAAAGTCTGTTTGTTCCCCAAAACTTTATTACAAGTGGTATTAGAAATGTGTGGCATCTTCGTGACTCTTCCAATCATGCTTGGAAATCCGCCAAGGAAATCGCTGAGATTACCGGTACCAGGTCAATAAGAGTTGTAAGCCAAGTACTTGTTGAAGTTATATGCACATCCTTTAGACTTGGTTTGAAGTGGAGTACTGAGGTGAAGTGGGTATCCCATAATCCTTCAAGTCCTAATTTACTGGTTGGTTTCACCAGTTCTGCTCTGTCTCAAGCCGGATCTCGTTCTTTTCTACTTGGCAACCTCGAGAACAATTTTATTTATCAGTCTTGCCTTTCGGTTATCAATGTTAACACTCTGACAGTGGGAGTAAGTAGATGGAAAGCCTTGTTACCGGATATCGCCCCCTCTGAACCTGAATGGAAATCAATGCATTGCACACCAACAACAAAAAGGTCAGGTGATCCACAATGGAGACTTGCTCATGAGGCATTACCGACAAACCTTTTTTTAAACCGTGTTGATGTTACTGTGTCGGTTCTCTGTCCCTTCTGAAACACCACTTAAGATGTGTTTCATGGGTATGTTGATTGCATACGATTGTCTGCTCTTTTTCTTCGACTGAAGAACATATTTGATCGAGTAAATGTTCGGTTTTCCCTCCGGGTTTTTATTTTTGGGCTTAGTTGCTTCGGCAGATGAAAAGTTAATTTTGTTTTTGAATTTTGTATTGTCTGAGGCTAAACTAGCAATTTACTTTTCTCGAAAAGCAAAAATTAAAGGAAAACCACCACAGCAATGTAATGTGATCCTGTATTTTCAATCCCTGGTTTCAACAAGGCTAAAACTGGAATTCAATTACTATAGCAATAATGCAAATATTAATGGCTTTGTTGAATATTGGTGTGTTGGAAAAATGTGGAAGGTTAATGAGAATGAAGGTCCGTCTCTCTCCTCTCTCTCTCTCTCTCTCTCTCTCTCTCTCTCTCTCTCTCTCTCTCTCTCTCTCTCTCTCTCTCTCTCTCTCTGTCTCTCTGTCTCTCTGTCTCTCTGTCTCTCTGTCTCTCTGTCTCTCTGTCTCTCTGTCTCTCTGTCTCTCTCTCTCCGTGTCTCTCTCTCTCTCTCTCTCTCTCTCTCTGTCTCTCTCTCTCTCTCTCTCTCTCTCTCTCTCTCTCTCTCTCTCTCTCTCTCTCTCTCTCTCCCCGTCTCTCTCTCTCTCTCTCTCTCTCTCTCTCTCTCTCTCTCTCTCTCTCTCTCTCTCTCTCTCTCTCTCTCTCTCCCCGTCTCTCTCTCTCTCTCTCCCCCGTCTCTCTCTCTCTCTCTCCCCGTCTCTCTCTCTCTCTCTCTCTCTCTCTCTCTCTCTCTCTCTCTCTCTCTCTCTCTCTCTCTCTCTCTCTCTCTCTCTCTCTCTCTCTCTCTCTCTCTCTCTCTCGCCCCCTGCTGGTCGTTGGTGAGTCGTGCATGGGTGTGGTGTCATGGCGGCTCTGTGTGTGCAGCTGTGAGTACTGTGCTGTGTTAGTGTTGTTCCTGTCCCTATTTCGTTTCCCTCTGTGTCCCCGTACGTGTTTGTGGAGTTTTTTTCCCTGTTTCCCTTCCTGCTGAGACGAGAGAGGCGGAGAGCGCGCACGGTAGGTACTTTGTGGGTTTTCCTTGAAACCTTCGGGTTTCTGGGCCTACTTTTTCATCTGCCTTGTTTTCATAGGCCTGCCGTTTATCGGTGGTTTAGCTTCTTCCTTATACTCTTCCTTTCCCTTATACTTCATTTGACCCCACTTGCTGGTTGCTTGTGACGGTTTTCCTTTGTTAAACTTAAACTTCTCTTCTTTTGCTTTAAGCTATGGCAAACGGACGTTTGCACAATAGTGTGTACGAGTCACTCACTCGGAAAAATGGAGTGACAATTACTCCACCTGATGGAGTTAGTGTTGAGAACGTGGTGATGGCTCTGGGAGAGCTCGTAGGAATCGAGAATGTTCTCGCCGCTTCGAAAATGAGCCAACGTGTCGTGGTTTTCTTGTCGGAGGAGCGACACGTGGCTCAGGCGGTCGAAACCGGTCTATCCGTACCGCCGGACGTCTTCGTTAACGTTAGTTATCTCGATACGATGGCGGTAAAATTAACACTGTCCAACATCCCGCCCTTCTTCTCGAGTGAGGAGATTGTAGCTGCATTAAGCGTTTTTGGTACAGTTGTGTCGCGAATCTCCATGATTCCACTTCGTCTGCGCTCTGACGCTTCGGTTCGCCACATCATGTCGTTCCGACGTCATTGCTATATCATTCTAAAAAACAACGCTCAATCGCTCAATGCAGTTATGACTTTAAAAAATAAAAACCGCAATTACCAGATTTATATCGCAACGGAGACCACAACTTGTTTTATCTGTGGTGAATCGGGACATTTAAAAAGCAATTGCCCCAAGAATATATTAAGTGGCATATCTAGTGTGGTTGAACCCATTGAGACGAATAGTGGTATATCTAGAGTTGGGAACGTTGGTGACGCTTCAAACTCGAACAATCTGCCTGGGCCGCCGAGAGTGGAGGTAAATCCCCCCCTGACAGATGACGAAAGCTTCACCGTTGTTCCTTCAAAAAGGAAACATAAATTGAAGCATCTAAATGATAACAATAGTCAAGATGTGACGGCGAGCTGTGCAAAAAAGATGGCGCCGGCTGCCGAGAATAATGACTCGTGTTTGGAAGCAACAATAGATGCTCTTTTTAAAACGAAAAATCGATTTGATGTAATTGCTCCAGAGGATGATGACTTTTTTGTCGGTGGGGTTAGTGAACATGAGGAGGAGATTGGTTTTGTGCAGCAGGGAGCACACGTGACCACTCCCATAGTCACAGGCACCTTGGATATCAACACCGAATCCACTGTAACCCCCCTCCCTGAAAAGACCAACAGTGAAATGTGTACCGTTTCTAAGTCACCAATTACTCCAAACCTGGTTGAATCAGGGTGTAAAGCTTCAACTAGTGAAACACCAGGTTCATCTCAAGCGGAATATAACGTTCCTTCCATTAGTATTCTTCCTCCTCCCCGTTTTCTTCACCCTCCCACTCCTCCTCCTCCTCCCCCTCCCACTTCTAATCTTCTTCCTCTTCCCACCCCTCCACCTCCCCCTATTCCACCTCCCCCCACTCCTCCTCCCCCCACTCCTCCTCCCTCCACTCTTCCTTCCCCGACTCCTCCGACTCCTTCTCCCCCTTTGGAAGCGGAATGTGAGGCTTCCCTTATTAAACCATCAGCTCCATCTTTGGAGCATAACGATAATGTAATGGACACCAATCAGTACTCGGATTATGATTCGGACGGGGACTCATCACTTGCTTCTTGTGGCAGTGCTGAAGCATGGAATGATCCAGTTTCCCAAGATTCGGAGAGTGTTACCAGTGTTCCACCTGCCGATATCATAAAGTTTCTTCATGACACCTTTCGCAAGAAACATGTTAAAATTAAAAACTTTTTCCCTGACTTGTCCGGCTTTATAATCTCTGCGAAGCTTTGCTCCTCAAAGCCGGACAGCTTGGTGTGACGGAATCACAAGTGTATCGACTCCGGAAATGCATCCTCAAAGCAAAGAATGAGCTGCAGACACAGAGAGACTAAGTTTTTGACACACCCAAACTCTATGTTAGCCTATGGCCTTCTCTATAGCGAGTTTAAATATTAATGGGGGACGCTCCTCCATCCGTAAAGCAGAAGTTAAACAGTTTGTTGAGACAAATCACATTGATGTTTTGCTTTTGCAAGAAACAAGATGCAGCTCCTCTTGTGCAAGTGAATGGCAAAGGATAATGAGGGGAAAATGGTTTTTTCGTAGTCTGGAACACCCAAGGGCTGGGGTGGCTGTTTATTTACAACCTTCCTTTTGCAGTCCCAGTGTTGTTTTTAATGAGATTATCAAAGGGTATTTAATTTCACTCACCTTCACACATAATGGCTTTAAACACACCGTACTGAATGTCTACGCACCTAGCGATAGCACAGAGAGACTCGCCTTTTACACACACTTAGAAACGTCTCTTTTACACATTGATTTTGATGGACTTGTCTGCTTGGGTGGAGATTTTAACTGCACGATGTACCCCACCATTGATCGAAATGGAGAGGAGCCGCACCCAGCAAGCACAGCGCCTTTGTTGAGAGCCTTGTCCAAGTTTTCCCTGGTTGATGTGTGGAGAATCCGCAATCTTTCTCTCCGCCAATACACGTGGAGTCGGTGTTCAAAAGGCCACGTATCACTTGCAAGATTGGACCGTTTCTACATCAACAGTACCTTTTTAAATGTTGTGAGCAATATGGACATTATTCCGAGAGGCTTCTCAGACCATCACATGGTCGCACTTCGTATTCACCAACCAGTTCGGAATCGTGGTGCTGCCTACTGGACCTTCAACGCAAGCCTCTTGGATGACCAACTGTTTGTCGATGCCTTTGGTGTGTTCTGGAGAGCCTTGCTCCAACGTAAAACTTCCTTCCCCTGCCTTGGAAAATGGTGGGACAACGTCAAAGTGCAAATAAGATCCTTTTGCCAACAATATGGAGCCTACCACACCAAATATGACTCTGCCCTTCAATCCTTGCTTGCCAAAGAAATATTATATTTGCAGACCAACCTCTTGGCCTCAAATCATGAAAGAACCAACCTCTTGCTGGCGAAGAAAAAAGCTCTTCTTGCTGGACTTTGTGCAAAGCAAGCCAGAGGAGCGCTGATTCGTCTCCGACTGGAGAATTTGTGCTACCTGGACACCTCCTCGAAGTTCTTTTTTGGACTGGAAGATCAAACAAAGAGAAGTCAGCAGATAACTTCAGTAAGGACAAAGGAAGGAAGGATAACACACAATCAAAAGATGTCAGAGCCTCACTCAGACACTACTTTACTGAACTTTATCATGCTCCGAAAATTGACAACAAAATGGTAACAGTGCTGACTTCTTCCTTACCTACCTTGTCAAAATCTGCAGTTCTACAAATGGACAAGGAAGTAACTTTGGAGGAACTCCAAGCTGCTCTTCAAACTCTACCCTCGGGTAAGGCCTCCGGCCTGGATGGAATTCCTGCGGAATTTTATAAAACCTTTTGGGACCTCCTCGGACCAGAACTACTTGAGGTTATAATCGACGGTCGACGATCAGGCTCACTGCCATTAAGCTGCCGGAGGGCTGTCCTCGCCCTTATCCCCAAAAAAGGAGACCTTCAGCAACCACACAACTGGCGTCCCATCTCATTACTCTGTGCAGACTACAAAATATTTTCCAAGGCCCTTGCCAACCGCCTTAAAGCCATAATCGAGGAGATCGTACACCCAGATCAGTCTTACTGTGTCCCGAAGAGGACAATTCATGACAGTATCTTTATTGTGCGTGATATAATTGACATCTGTTCTCTTGAGCAAAGAAATGTCGGGTTGGTGTTCTTAGATCAAGAAAAGGCCTTTGATACCATTGATCATTTTTATCTTTTCTCTGTTTTACGGTGGTTTGGTTTTGGGGAAAATTTTATCTCTCATGTGCAGTTACTGTATAACAACACTTTTAGTCTCTTAAAGGTTAACAACATTTTATGTCCCCCTTTCCCGGTTAATAGAGGCATTCGTCAAGGGTGCCCTCTTTCTGGCCTCCTGTACTCTCTTGCAATTGAGCCTTTACTCGTTCGGTTGCGTGCACGTCTTCTTGGTTTCCTTCCTCAACCAATGGCGAACCCGTTTAAAGTGATTGCTTATGCAGATGATCTTTGTGCAATCGTTCGCTCGAATGAGGACGTCTCAGCCTTGGTCCGTTGCATTCATGAATTTGGTTTGGCAAGTTCCACAAAAGTGAACTGGGGAAAAAGCAGAGCTCTCCATCTTGGTCCACAAAATGGCGCCATTCCTCCGACTCTTCCCGAGAAACTTAAATGGGAAAGGGATGGAATTCTTTACCTCGGCGTCTTTCTTGGAACTGAGAACTTCATTTTAAAAAACTGGGAATCTCTAATAATTAAAACTGAGAGACGTTTACGAAAGTGGAAGGGCTTACTTTGTCAACTCTCCTATCGGGGCCGAACCCTTGTTATCAACAACCTTGCAGCATCAATGCTTTGGCACGTTTTTATAGCACTGCAGCCCCCAGATTTGTTTCTTAAAAATTACAATCAATTTTTATTGACTTCTTTTGGGGAGGAAAGCATTGGCTCCAACCTGGTGTGTTAAACCTGCCTGTTGCTGAAGGAGGACAGGGGCTGATTGCTATTACCAGCAAGGTGATGGCTTTTCGCCTCCTTTCGCTTCGCAGACTGCTGTACACGGACGTCTCGTGGAAGGCCTTGGCTCACTGCCTGCTTCGGCAGGCGGGGAAACTCGGCTACGATCAGCAACTGTTCCTTATTGACACCAAGAAAGTTGATATAGCATCAGTCCCCCTGTTTTATAGAAGCATGCTGAAGGCATGGCAGGCAGTCACTGTTCGCCGAAATAACAATGACTACTCCCTGGAAATGTTTTTAAATGAGCCTATCTTTTTAAACCCCATTTTTGAAGGGGTCTGCAGCAATTATATTCTTGTGCAGAAGTTTATTGATGCTGGATGTACGAAGGTAAAAGATCTCAGAACTCCTTCTCCTTATAAGTGGAAGCCAGCTGCTGACGTCGCTGTGGCCACTGGAGTGAGGTCCATTCGAATTATTGGGAGAATCTTTTCTGTGATTCTGCGCTTTTTCAAGCAAACTAATCTGAAATGGATTCCACAGGTAGAAGCTAACCTTTCTTTATCCCTACATCCCTTTCCAGAGCTTTTGCTTCATTTTCAAGGTTTCACCTCCTTTAAATTGATGGAAAAATCTTCTGTTTACGCTTTGTGTGTTAAAACCCTTGTTCCCGATAGACCTGCGGAACCACAAGCACATTGGGGGAGAATGCTTCAGACCACTCATTCTACTTCGATCAACTGGCATGTTATGTACAAGGCACCCACTGCTAAGCGCTCCGGAGATTTGCAGTGGCGACTGGCACATTACATTTTACCATCCAATGTTTTATCTCATCGTATATCTCCCGATAACACAGAATTGTGTCCCTTCTGCGGTGCCACAGAAACTATTTTTCACATTTTTATTGATTGCTCAAGGTTGGCACCCCTTTTTACAGTCTTATCACGTGCTATCCGGGGACTCGGCCT
>NW_028223116.1:7500-18405 GCF_056783735.1 Eptatretus burgeri
TTATTATTTGCTTTCGCATATCTTTTGAACATACTTGTGATATTCCACCTCTCTTGGACTTCTCAATCATCAAAAGCATATCCACATCACTGATTAAATCTATATCTTGTTTTGTCATTTTCAACATTGCACTCCAAGCTAAACCAGGAGCTGTGAAATAGTGGGCAGGATCTAATCCATAACAATTTTTATTATGACAGAGTGATCTAAAAGCTTCAAACACATCAGCGAACAATAAAACATCTGTTTTTAGATATAAATCGTGATATTCTCCAAGGTTCTTTATCTTAAATATTTTCCATATTTCTTGTGCGTGTTTATATTCCTTATCACTTATCTCTTCTTCATAAAGGTTATTATAGAAACTTTCTTTTGAAGGAAGTTGTGTTTCTTTAAATCTCATAAATGAATCCATATAATCATAAGGATAAATTCCCTTGTATGAATTTTCTCTTTAGTTTGAATTTCATTCCTTGTTTGAATTTTCTCTCTCGTAAGAATTCCTTCTTTAATCAGAATTTCATCTTTAATCTGAATTTCCTCTTTAGTGAGAATTTCCTCTTTTGGAAAGAATGAATTAAGATTTGGAAAAGAGTCTGTGGAGCTTAGATTTGATGCGAGGTAGGCTAGTGGTGTTCCCATAAACTTGTAAGAATCTAAAAACCTAATACGAGTTATAGGTTTTGTGAATATCATTTTTGAAAATGAAATATACTTTTGACTTGTGTTTGTTATAGCAGAAATATTCCCTGGTGTTTTTGAAAGTTCATTTATAAATAGATGTGTATCATAGTTGGCGCTGTTGTGAAGAAAGACTGGAATAAAAGAAGGTAATTTATAATTAAGATTACAACAGGAATGAGCGGGACCTCTATATTTACCAGTAAGATGACAATGGTCTCTAACTTTAAACTCCTTAATTTCCCCCCTCACAAATATGACAGATATTGTTCATTCTAAATTCTAATTTTTCTTCTTTGGTTAATTTCATCGGTTCATTTGTTTCTTTCATTAATTTAGTGAGTCTTATACAATCCTTTTCTAATCGTTTTACAAACTCTTGTGAAGCATTTTTTCCACGATAATGTTCAAGTTTGTTATACTTTTCTCCAACAGATGATTTGATATAATAACAAAAACCACAAGGAATATGTTTTTGATATTTATTTGTATATGGTTCTTTTGGATTAGGAGAAGCAGTATTTATCTTTTTAAGGATACATTCAAAATCAGCGTATATCACAAATGGGTGCATGATAGATTTATTATAATCTTCAAAATAAATCTTTTCACCAGGTTTAGGCATTGTAATTACAGCTGATTTATGATTACTACAATATTTTGAATGTTGTTCTAATCGTTCTTTTGTATGAAATGAATTAAGACATCGCTTACAAGGATATATTTTGTTTGCTGTTCTGAATACCTGAGAAGAGATTAATCTTGATAAATTATTGATGTATGTGTAATGTGAATTCTTTCCAACACTAAAATATAAAAAGGTCAATGTGTGTTTCTTCATTTTTATAGTTGTTTGAAATTTTTAATATTTGAATTTTGTTTGTATCCGTTAATCCATATACATTAATAGAAAGATTATTCTTTCTCAAATTTAGGAATATCTGTTAATGGCATTGGGAATTTAAAATCTTTAATGTCCAAGGTATTCTCATATTTCATATATTGTTTTACTCTTTCTGAATTACATTTTGGTGGATGTAAGTGAGCAAGAACAGACCAGAGAAAACATTTATTATCATTGTTCTTAATATTAACAACTGCCTTCTTTAGTTTTATTTCTTTTGGTAATTCAATATAAGAAGAAGCTTTAAGAGGGTTTGATTTTAGAATGTGTATATCTAAAAAGATGATTTTTTTAATATTGAATCCACTTCCTACCACTGTATTATCAACATCCTCCTCTTGTCTTGATAGTTCTTCATAAACCCCACTATTCAAAAAAATCTTGAAATGATGTTATAAAATGAAGATCTGTTCTCATATAAGGAGTTTGTTCTTCATCTTGTCTTTTCATATTCATTTTCACTCCCATATAAAAACTTTAAAGTTTTTATTTCTTTTAATGTCTTTTTTAATAAATTTTTCAACATCGGGTTTCACTATTTCAATTGATTCAGCTATTGATGATGGACTGGGTTCTCCAAATTGAAAATCCTTATTTTTATATGCCCTTTAAATGCCTCATCAGTGTTTTTAATATAATAGTCTCCCTTTTACTTTAAACTCATTTTTCTTGTGTTTTTGTGATTGAAGATGTTGATTATAACTACTCTTCAAAACATCCTTTGAACAGATATCACAATGTTTTCTTTTCCAACTCAAGAGGAGATATTTGATGAAATAGATTAAATGTGTGTTTGTTGGTTCGGAGGTGTTTTCTATAATGTTTATATTCGTGATTACAAACATCGCAGTACGTTGTATTCACCATATTTATAGAATAAAACTTTGCTTAAACTAAAATTTTCTTGATGAAAATTTCGTTTAATTTATAGGTGAATCTGTGCTTAAAAACATTTTATCCTCCAACTTTTTCACTTAATAAATACAATGTTTCAAGACACAAAAGACAAGTTTCAATCAATCTCTTCATCTGTTAAAGATACTGAGAAATATGTCAAGGATGTAAAATTGAACAAAGATAAATATAACAACTATTGGATAAAAACTATTATGGTAAATAATATGAGTTCTTCAATTTCCTTCAGTGGAAGGGCTTTTAGTATACCTGGTAGAACATCAATTAAAGTATCTCTAACAAAAGTTTCTCCTCTCCTTCTAGTAATATATTCAAAACTAGAAAAAGCAATGAAACAAGAAAAAGTATCAAAGAACAAAAACCTTATGGATGAAGCTTTAGAAAGAAAAGATAAGACCATCTGTAATATGCAAGGAGAAATTTGTATTTTTTTCAACAACCCTAAAGATGTAAATCTTGATGAAATAAAGGATGTTAATATATCAGGTGAAATGACATTTCGTTCAATAGTAGTTAACGATAATTTTAAAATTACCTTTAATATAAAAAATGTTGTCGTTGAATCTGATAATGAAAAAAGTATATCGATATCGATGGTAATATACAACTGAAAGTATAGATGAATTTTAGTTTAAGTAAAGTTTTACTTTATAAATATGCTAGACTTTCCTGATTCACCATATGACAAATTTGAGAATTGTCCTGCGTGTGAAAGACAGGGATTAAACACAGAGTCAAAAGCCTATAAACAATGTATATTCTGTGATTATCTTCTAATTAATGATAATAAAAATATAAAAAGGAAAAATAATTCTTTAGATTTACACCAAAATGAATTACTTTACAAGATTGATTAGAGAAATGAATGTAAAGTATGAGGATGATAACACACCTTTCCTTACAAGGGAAGAAACTGAACGTATAAGAGAAATGTTCAAAGGATTGTTGTTGTATATTATTCATGGATGTAATTTTCAGGGAAATATCAACACAAGATATTGTATAAATAAAATAATGGATTATCTTGAAATTAAACCTGAACTTAGGATAAAATATAGAGTTTCTAAAAAAGCTAATAATAAATTAAATAACCTGTTTTTCAAATATATAAATGAATGATTTTTTACCTATTTGGGAAAATAAGATAAAATTTAACAACCATAAAAATCTCCCAAATTCATTAAGATGTCTCATAGTTGGTTCAAGTGGATGTGGAAAAACCTGCTTACTTTTAAAAATGCTCCTCACTCCCAACTTTTAGATTATGATAATTTAATAATTTTCACAAAGTCGAGTTTTCAACCAG
The DNA here is from genome assembly GCF_056783735.1 of Eptatretus burgeri. Classification (NCBI taxonomy): domain Eukaryota; kingdom Metazoa; phylum Chordata; class Myxini; order Myxiniformes; family Myxinidae; genus Eptatretus; species Eptatretus burgeri. The sequence goes on from NW_028223116.1 coordinate 11,307, forward strand.
AGTATCAACTACTCTCACAAGGTTTTAATGCTGGTCTTCAAAAAGAAGATATAATAGGTTTATTTAAACGTCAAAAAAACCTAAATGATTATAACATTGAAGATATAATTCAACTATTTTGTGATACACAGAGATGTAAAAAGAAATCAAATCTTATAACTTGTATTCTTAGTGATAATAATGGATGATATACCGTCTCCCCAAGATTTGGATAAATCAAAAAAGAACCTCGTTATCTTTGATGATTGTGTTAATGAGAGAAACCAAACGGTAATGGACAGCTACTACACAAGAGGGAGACATTCTTCTTGTAATTGTATTTATCTTAGTCAATCGTACTTTCAACTTCCTCGTCGTTCCATCAGAAACAATGCTAATACTTTTATTTTATTCAAGTTAAATTCAATAGATATCAATAATTTTTGGAGAGATAATTGTTCTACATTATGTAGTAAAAAGAAATTTGAGGATTATATGAAGCACACGACTGAAAAATATAAATATATTGTTGTGAAACAAGATGAGATATTAAGGGATATATTTTTTGTTTTATAAACAATTACATATATAAATGACAACTATTATTATAAATCTTGTGGGTAAATCTGCTTCTGGAAAAACTTTCATAAATCAAGGTTCTTGTGTAGTACAAATGAGAATATTGTAAATTTACTTAAAAAACACCCCGTGATACGCATTGTATCAACAACAACTAGAGCAATAAGACCTGGAGAAGTAAAAGGTGAAGATTATCACTATATTTCAGTGGAGGAACATATGCTATTGAGGAATGAAGGACAAATATTTGAGGAGGTTTCTCTTGGTACAACAAAATATTCACATTGTAAGAGTGAGTTAAAGAAACTAAAATCTGGTGGTGTTGGGATATTAGAAACTAATCCAGAAGGAACGAGACAAATTATTAAATATCTGAGCGGAGTGAAGATTTTATCATTCGGTTTTGATGTTGATGAAGAAACTCAACACAAACGTATGAAAAGCAGAGATGCAAGGATTAGTGAAGAAGAAATTACAACTCGCATTAATGTTAATAAAGAATTTGATGAAATATTTAAAGAAAAGGATTTATTTGAACACATCTACTTGAATGATGAAGAAAAGGAAAATTTCCCTGTTGATCTTTACAATTCATTAAATGATATTTTACAATAAATAAATGGATATAAAAGAAAGAGCAAGAAGATTTAAGGAACATCAAGAGTTGGTTTCAAAAGTTGTAAAACAACAGGAAGACATAAAGAAGAAACGCAGACAGAAACTAACGGGCGAAGAAGCATTTGAAAAAAAACAAGAGAAATTTTTTAAACCACTTTTAAAAACTTCCCAAGAAAAAATGAAAGATGTTTCCACAGTTCCCACAGTAGAATATACTCCTAGAAAGCTTCAAATGTTAAAAGATTTCAGTCAAATGACGGAGGAAGAATTAGAGCATTTAGGAGAATTAGAATATGATGATGAAGGTTTATTTCAACAACTGGAAGAGATTAATCAACCCCCTGATTATATTGTGAATGCTGTTCAAAACAATGAATATTCAGCGGATTCAAAAACCAAAGCAGGACTCATTCCAACAGAACAACCAGCAATATTTCATCTTGTTCAAGAAAAGGTATTGATATTTAATGATGAATTAAGGTTCTTAAGTTCTGCTCAACCCCTGTTAAACTAACTCCGAGATTAATGTTTCTTCTCACAAAAGATGGAAGGCAAGGTTCAACTGTGAGGGATGAATCAAAGTATATTGATAAACCATTGGATATGGAAAATAATGATGATAGAGTATATATTGATTTGCTGAACACTCTAAATTATAAGGTTATTCTTTCTGGTAAAAGTAGGAAGAATGAGAAGGAGAAACACATTATTCAGGCTTTAAGTATCCTTGGTTCAGGTATTAGTTTTCTTCCAAATGACCCATCGCAATTAGTTAATAGACTGTTATTGTTGTTCGGCAGTAAGAAGGCTGGAAATAACAATTGTTTTAATGAAGCATCAGCCATTTTAGACCAGTTGATGAACATGAAAATAATTAATAAATCTCAATGTAAAGACATTTTATCTCATATTAAATAAGATGAGAAGCACAATCCTGAGTTTTAATTTCACAACAAGCGACCACACATCTTCATTCCCATACCCACTACAACTTGACACAACAAAAGAATATGAGGCATCTTATTGTCCATGGAGACTTATAATACCTTATTTAATATAACCGAGAAAAATGACAAGTTTAGTTATAATCCGGGAAGTGGATACAAAACGATAACAGTCTCACCCGAGCATATGAGATTTCTCAAATATCTTCCGAAATTGCTCGTCTTATGAAAGAACAGGGTGATGAACCAAAAAATATTATTATAAACATTCAAAACATACTTCAAAATCAACGATTAAAGTTAAAAATAACTACAAGGTTGATTTCACAATTGATAATTCATTTAGAGAGTTATTAGGTTTCTCCTCAAAAAAGATTGAAACTAATGGGACGTTTTACAGTGATAATGTCATTCAAATATCCTCAGGAATAAATTCGGTGTTAATTCACTGTGATTTGATTGATGGTGCTTATAATGATGGATTAAAAACAAATACAATATTTTCATTCAGCCAATACTCAACCCCAATTGGTTATAAATTCAATATGGAGCCTAAAAATTTGGTTTATCTACCTGTGTCAGGAAAAACCATACACAGAGTAAATTTTAGGATAACCGACCAAGATAATCGTGTGATCTCTTTTAATGGAGAAGTTATATCCATCAGAATTCACCTACGTGAAGTTTTTCAATAAATAAATACGATGGTTATTGTGAGGAAGCACGAGTTGGGAAATTATAAAATAATTACAGGGGATGGGATGTTCCTTTCCACGTACTACAAGGGTGAAGGTATGTATCTTGGTAGAGGATACTATAAACCTAAGAGACAAAGGGGTGTCGGACATCAATTTAGAGGAGATGGGATAATTGATACTCTCATGGGTATTGGTTCAACTATTCTTAAACATAAAGACCTAATTGGTTCAACTGCTTCTGCTGTGGGAAATGTAGCAGGTGCTGTAAAGAGTATAAAAGATGCTCAGAAAGAATCTCATAAATTACAAGCAATAAAAGAAATTAAGAAAGGTAAAACTCAGTTGTCCCCCCAAGAACGACAGAAAATAATTCAAATACTTGGATCAGGGTTTCAAAAGTTTTAACATCTTTTTTCCTAAATAAATACAAGTATGGAAGCAATTGATAGTATCTATGATTTGGATGATACTATTATTATCTCAAACTCCACTAAAAAAGAAGATTACTTCAAGGTAAATGCAATAACTGGAACAGACTGGAATACAAATGGTACAAAAAGTTTTGAAATAAATAATCAACAAACCTATTTGAATCTCTCCGAAAGTTTCTTGTTGTGTAAATTTAAATTCACTAAGGCTGGGAATAACACAAACGCTACACTTGTAAATGATTTCTTCTGGAAAATGTTTGATAGTGTGCGATTGTATATTGGAACACAAGAAGTTGAAGCGGTTGATTATGTCTCTGCTGTATCTGAAATGATGAAATTTACACTCTATACATTCAGTGATAGAATGGGAAAGGGGTCTGTCGAAGGTTTTATTCCTGGATATGTCAACGGGAACAAACACAGACCCTGGGTAATACTCAAAGGGAAAGGAATGTATAATGATGTGATACAAAAGCAGAAAATAGTTTTACTGTGGCAGTTCCTCTTAAAGGTATATTTGGATTTTTGTGATTATGATAAAGTTCTGTATGGTCTTAAAATTAGATTTCAACAACAAAGGAATGATAATGAAAATAGAATGCTGTTTGGTGTTGGTAATGCTTTTGGTGATCAGAATAAATTTGTAATTGAGGAGATGAGTTGGTATATCAGTGAATATACTCCTAATCTTAAAAACAGAAGAGATGTTGAATCGAAGACTTAACTCAAAGAGACCACTCAGTGTATCATACCTCAAAAGAAGATGTCAACACGTTGAAACTCCAACTCTAAACTACTTACACGTGGAATTTGGGTGTTCTGGAAGGGAAAGCCAGCACGATATCTGTGGATGATTTTTAAAAAGCCAGATGGTGATACTGCGACTGATAAGAATAATGCATTGAGTGATAATGCTAAGGTGAAACAACTTCGCGGTTTCTCTAGATGGAACATTTTATCCACGAGATAGAGATTGGAAATTAATTGGGAAAAAAATGATTTTGCTGAAGCATACAAGTCTTACCAAAAAGGTGTGTGGAAAGTAATGGAAAATAAAAGAACCTATTTTTGATATGACAGCATTTAAAAAGTTTGTATACAATCTATACGTTTGACCTGAGCGCTCAAAAAGAAAACTATAAAGTCTAATCGAGTGGATACTTCCCTATACATTGAAAGAGGAGAGAGTGAAGAAGTTGATACATATTGTTTGGCTTTTGGAAGAAACAGAATTGCAGATTAATACAGATAATGGTGTGATGATTAGTCTCAGCATAATTTTTTGTTAAATAAATGAGTGGCAAAGTACCAACTGGGGTATATAAGTTAATCAAATCAATCTTCATATAAACTATCATCTTGTGTTCAAAATCAAAAGCCTTTGTACGATTAATCGTTAATACAATTCAGAGAAAAGGAGCAGTAAGAATTGATGTTTTGCTCACAAGAGAACAGGTTAAAATCTTGAATGACACTGGCTCACTTAAAATTAAAAATGACAAAAACCAATGTTGAAAAAATATTCAATAAGAGAGAGGACGAGTGGAGGATTTCTCCCATTTCTAATTCCTTTATTTGTTGGTTTAAGTGCGGTTGGAGCATTGACGGGTGGTATTTCAACAGCGGTCAAAACTGCCAAATCGAAAGGAAGGCTCAACTCCAGGCTCAAAAAAGAATTGGAAAGACATAAACAAAGAGTTGGAGAAAACAAATTAGTGGAAGTGGTGTAATTGTAGATTTTGGCTGAAAAACTTGAAGGTCTGCCTGATAAAGCGAGATTGTTAGTTGGAGATATGCTTTCTTTCTATATGCACAAGCAGGTGTAAAATTAACTAAAAGAGGTAATGGATTATATCTTTCTAATAAATAAATGAGCATTGATGAGTGGTTGAAAGAATTTGGAAAGAATACAACATCAAATTTACAACTTGCCAAATATTGTAAGAAATTAAAAATTCATAATGTGGTTATTTGTATGAGAGATGAATTAACAAATGTGTCGGGAAACATACAAAGAATATTATTATGAACTTAGAAGATAATGATGGGAACGGTTCTCATTGGGTTTGTATTTTTAATAGTCAAGACAAATATTATTTTGATAGTTTTGGTCTTCCACCACCTGTTGAAGTCATAAAATTTACAGAATGGTGTTTATCAAACATTTCAAGTCCAAGAATTAAATTCCAAGTGTTGTGGTCAATTATGTCTATATGTGTTATTTCAACTCAACAAAAATAAAAATTTTATATGATATTATTTTTAATCTAATATAAATGACTTATGTTGGTAAAGATGGTTCTATCTTTTGGTGTATCTCAAGAACTGGATATTGATTTATCAAATTATTACACACAAAGGCACAGGCTGAACGATATAAATATAATATAAACAAAAATATTAACATGAAAAAATGCTTATAAATTAAAAAATTATCCAAGCTCCGACTGACGCGAATGACTTGGTGGAGATTAAGCGATTTATCACAATATATATACTTAAATAAAACGGCTGTGTATTCCTAAAGATACAGAAGTGTTGATATTATCTCCAGGTCATACAGAATTCACAGTTCGAATTAAAATAAATTTTTATAAAGAAGGGCGTATCGTTTGTATGAGAATAGAACAATGGGGGGTATGATATGAATGATTTAGGGTATAATTGGTCATTTAAAATTAACCTCGAAGACCTGGAACAATTAAATCAGTCTCGTAAGGAAGAATATTATCCACTTGGTATCGAGAACGAAGTTTTGTGGAGCCACGATTAGTAAACAACAAATAAAAGAATTTAATAAGGGTAAATATAATAATGGTTTTGCCTCTTGTTTATCTCATGAAAACAGAAAAAACAGGATTATATATAATAAGTAAGGAAATACAAAATGATTTAACTATGGGAAGATGGGGAGGTGTTTCGTGCTATAATATTATTCTTAACATATATTTCTTTATAATACATAAATGACAGCAAGAAGGCTTCAAGAAAAATTATCTATTTCTTGTGTTCAAGCATACCTTCAAGAAAAGGGTATTCGGTATTTTAATAAATATGTTCTACAACATAAGAATGAGGTATTTTCAATAAAAGATTGGTGATTATGCTGATGTTGATAAACCAACAACTTTAGATTTAATTAGAATGTTAAATAATGAAAAAAATTATAAGGTTAAGAAAAGGTAAGGCTCTTTTAGAAATTCAAAAGAAATTTTATTGGTATCCTGTTGTAAAAAAAATTATTTTGGATACAGGAATAACAAGAAATCCTGATGAATATATGTATAATATTCTATGGGGTGTAAACGATTCAAGTATAGTAAGGGATGAGGAAGGAGTTGAAGAAGAGAGGGAAGAGGAGGAAAAGGAGGAGGAGGAGAGAGAGAAGGAGGAAAGAGAGAAGAGAGAGAGGGAGGAAAGAGAGAGAATGAATAAATATCAAAATATGGAAACCAGTGAGATTCAAAAAAGAATAGAGGTATTAAAGAAATTAACTTATCTCACCAGGGAGGAATACAAAGAATTAAAAAGTCTATTTACAATACTTTCGACAAGACTGACGACATCGAGAAGACATGTATTTTAATTCAAGTTTTTTCTTAAATAAATGGAGGAGAGAGTGAAGGCATTTCTAAGGATTCTTTATGTTTTAAAAATTAAGTATTCAAATGTGCATGTTGGAAACTAAAAAGGTTTTTGCACTCTGCAGAAATTTTTCTCATAAATAAAATGAGTTATTGTCTCAAATGTAAAAAGAAAACTAATACTAAAAATATTTCATATATTAAAAGTAGTAATAACAGGGTTATACAAAAAGGTATATGTTCGGTGTGTGGTTCAAAAAAAAAAT
>NW_028223117.1:0-12500 GCF_056783735.1 Eptatretus burgeri
TGTTTATATTACGTGATTACAAACATCGCAGTATGTTGTATTCACCATATTTATATAATAAAACTTTGCTTAAACTAAAAATTTCTTGATGAAAATTTCGTTTATTTTACAGGTGAATCTGTGCTTAAACTAAAATTTTCTTGATGAAAATTTCGTTTATTTTACAGGTGAATCTGTGCTTAAACTAAAATTTTCTTGGTGAAAATTTCGTTTATTTTACAGGTGAATCTGTGCTTAAACTAAAATTTTCTTGATGAAAATTTCGTTTATTTTACAGGTGAATCTGTGCTTAAACTAAAATTTTCTTGATGAAAATTTCGTTTATTTTACAGGTGAATCTGTGCTTAAACTCATTTTATCCTCCAACTTTTTCACTTAATAAATACAATGTTTCAAGACACAAAAGACAAGTTTCAATCAATCTCTTCATTTGTTAAAGATGCTGAGAAATATGTCAAGGATGTAAAATTGAACAAAGATAAATATAACAACTATTGGATAAAAACAATTATGGTGGATATGATGAGTTCTTCAATTTACTTCAGTGGAAGGGCTTTTAGTATACCTGGAAGAACATCAATTAAGGTATCTCTAACAAAAGTTTCTCCTCTCCTTCTGGCAATATATTCAAAACTAGAAAAAGCAATGAAACAAGAAAAGGTATCAAAAAATAAAAACCTTATGGATGAAGCTTTAGAAAGAAAAGATAAGACCATCTGTAATATGCAAGGAGAAATTTGTATTTTTTTCAACAACCCTAAAGATATAAATCCTGATGAAATAAAGGATGTTAATATATCAGGTGAAATGACATTTCGTTCAATTGTAGTTAAGGATCATTTTAAAATTACCTTTAATATAAAAAATGTAGCAGTTGAATCTGTTAATGAAAAAATGTATATCGATATCGATGGTAATGTTTTTTCTACTAATTAAATGAGCCAATATTCAACTGAAGATTTTGAAGATTATGAGAGTGATTATGATACCGAGAGTTTGCATTCAAGCGATAGTTATGACACCGAGAGTTTGTGTTCAAATGATAGTTATGAAAGTATAGATGATTCTGAAAGTATCGAAGATGATATCGAAGATGAATTTCAGTTTAAGTAAAGTTTTACTTTATAAATATGAATAGTTTACTCGATTTTGAGCCTCTTGAATTCCATGATTCTCCATATGACAAATTTGAGAATTGTCCCTGCGTGTGAAAGACGGGGATTAAACACAGAGTCAAAAGCCTATAAACAATGTATATTCTGTGATTATCTTCTAATTAATGATAATCACAGAATATAAAAAGGAAAATAATTCTTTTAGATTTACACCAAAAATGAATTACTTTACAAGATTGATTCGAGAAATGAATGTAAAGAACGAGGGTGAGAACACACCTTTCCTTACAAGGGAAGAAACTGAACGTATTAGAGAAATGTTCAAAGGATTGTTGTTATATCTTATTCATGGATGTGATTTTCAGGGAAATATGAACACAAGATATTGCATAAATAAAATAATGGATTATCTTGAAATTAAACCTGAACTTAGGATAAAATATAGAATTTCGAAAAAAGCCAAGAATAAATTAAATAACCTGTTTTCCAAATATATAAATGAATGATTTTTTACCTATTTGGGAAAATAAGATAAAATTTGACAACCATAAAAATCTCCCAAATTCATTAAGATGCCTCATAGTTGGTTCAAGTGGATGTGGAAAAACCTGCTTACTTTTAAAGATGCTCCTCACTCCCAACTTTTTAGATTATGATAATTTAATAATTTTCACAAAGTCGAGTTTTCAACCAGAGTATCAACTACTCTCACAAGGTTTTAATGCTGGTCTTCAAAAAGAAGATATAATCGGTTTATTTAAACTTCAAAAAAAACCTAAATGATTTTAACATTGAAGATATAATACAACTATTTTGTGATACACAGAGATGTAAAAAAGAAATCAAAACCGATAACTTGTATTCTGAGTGATAATACGGATGATATACCGTCTCCCCAAGATTTGGATAAATCCAAAAAGAACCTCGTTATCTTTGATGATTGTGTTAATGAGAGAAACCAAACGGTAATGGACAGCTACTACACAAGAGGGAGACATTCTTCTTGTAATTGTATTTATCTTAGTCAATCGTACTTTCAGCTTCCTCGTCGTTCCATCAGAAACAATGCTAATACTTTTATTTTATTCAAGTTAAATTCAATAGATATAAACAATTTTTGGAGAGACAATTGTTCTACATTATGTAGTAAAAAGGAATTTGGGGATTACATGAAACACACGACTGAAAAATATAAATATATTGTTGTGAAACAAGATGAGATATTAAATGATATTTTTCAATAAATAAATGGATGCGAAAGAAAGAGCAAGAAGATTTAGGGAACATCAAGAGTTGGTTTCAAAAGTTGTAAAACAGCAGGAAGACATAAAGAAACGCATGAACAGAAACTAACGGGCGAAGAAGCATTTGAAAGAAAACAAGAGAAATTTTTAAACCACTTTTTAAAAACTTCCCAAGGAAAAATGAAAGATGTTTCCACATTTCCCACGGTAGAATATACTCTAAAAACTTCAAATGTTAAAAGATTTCAGTCAAATGACGGAGGAAGAATTAGAGCATTTAGGAGAATTAGAATATATGATGATGAAGGTTTATTTCAACAACTGGAAGAGATTAATCGACCCCCTGATTATATTGTGAATGCTCTTCAAAACAATGAATATTCAAGCGGATTCAAAAACCAAAGCAGGACTCATTCCAACAGAACAATCAGCAATATTTCATCTTGTTCAAGAAAAGGTATTGATATTTAATGATGAATTAAGGTTCTTGGGTTTCTGCTCAACCCCTGTTAAACTAACTCCAAGATTAATGTTTCTTCTCACAAAGATGGAAGATTAGGTTCAACTGTGAGGGAATCAAAGTATATTGATAAACCATTGGATATGGAAAATAATGATGATAGAGTATATATTGATCTGCTGAACACTCTAAATTATAAGGTTATTCTTTCTGGTAAAAGTAGGAAGAATGAGAAGGAGAAACACATTATTCAGGCTTTAAGTATCCTTGGTTCAGGTGTTAGTTTTCTTCCAAATGACCCATCGCAATTAGTTAATAGACTGTTATTGTTGTTAGGCAGTAAGAAGGCTGGAAATAACAATTGTTTTAATGAAGCATCAGCCATTTTAGACCAGTTAATGAACATGAAAATAATTAATAAATATCAATATAAAGACATTTTATCTCATATTAAATAAGATGAGAAGCACAATCCTTATTTTTCATTTCACAAGCAACCAACCACACATCTTCATTCCCATACCCACTTCAACTTGACTTAAAAGAATATGAGGCATCTTTATTGTCCATGGAAACTTATAATACCTTGTTTAATATCACTGAGAAAAATGACAACTTTAGTTATAATCCAGGAAGTGGATACAAAACGATACGTTTCACTTGGAGCATATGAGATTTCTCAAATATCTTCCGAAATTGCTCGTCTTATGAAAGAACAGGGTGATGAACCACAAACTATTGCTATAAACATTCAAAAACATACTTCAACATCAACCAGTAAAGTTAAAAATAACTATGAGGTTGATTTCACAATTGATATAATCATTTGGAGAGTTTTTGGGTTTCCCCTCAAAAAGATTGAAACTAATGGGCCTTTTACAGTGATAATGTCATTCAAATATCCTCAGGAATAAATTCGGTGTTAATTCACTGTGATTTGATTGATGGTGCTTATAATGATGGGAAAAAAACAAATACAATATTTTCATTCAGCGCATACTCAACCCCAATTGGTTATAAATTCAATATGGAACCCAAAAATTTGGTTTATCTACCTGTGTCAGGAAAAACCATACACAGAGTAAATTTTAGGATAACCGACCAAGATAATCGTGTGATTTCTTTTAATGGAGAAGTTATATCCATCAGAATTCACCTTTGTGAAGTTTTCCAATAAATAAATACGATGTTTATTGTGAGGAAACACGAGTTGGGAAAATATAAAATAATTATAGGGGATGGGATGTTCCTTTTCCCATAATACAAGGAGTGAAGGTATGTATCTTGGTAGAGGATACTATAAACCTAAGAGACAAAGGGGTGTTGGGCATCAATTTAGAGGAGATGGGATAATTGATACTCTCATGGGTATTGGTTCAACTATTCTTAAACATAAAGATCTAATTGGTTCAACTGCTTCTGCTGTGGGAAATGTTGCAGGTGCTGTAAAGAGTATAAAAGATGCCCAGAAGGAATCTCATAAATTACAAGCAATAAAAGAAATTAAGAAAGGCAAAACTCAGTTGTCCCCCCAAGAACGACAGAAAATAATTCAAATACTTGGATCAGGGTTTCAAAAGTTTTAACATCTTTTTTTTCCTAAATAAATACAAGTATGGAAGCAATTGATAGTATCTATGATTTGGATGATACTATTATTATCTCAAACTCCACTAAAAAAGATTACTTCAAGGTAAATGCAATAACTGGAACAGACTGGAATACGAATGGTACAAAAAGTTTTGAAATAAATAATCAACAAACCTATTTGAATCTCTCCGAAAGTTTCTTGTTGTGTAAATTTAAATTCACTAAGGCTGGGAATAACACAAACGCTACACTTGTAAATGATTTCTTCTGGAAAAATGTTTGATAGTGTGCGTTTGTATATTGGAACACAAGAAGTTGAAGCGGTTGATTATGTCTCTGCTGTATCTGAAATGATAAAATTTACACTCTATACATTCAGTGATAGAATGGGAAATGGGGTCTGTCGAAGGTTTTATTCCTGATATGTCAACGGGAACAAACACAGACCCTGGGTATACTCAAAGGAAAGGAATGTATAATGATGATACAAAAGCAGAAAATAGTTTTACTGTGGCAGTTCCTCTTAAAGGTATATTTGGATTTTGTGATCATGATAAAGTTCTGTATGGCCTTAAAATTAGATTTCAACTACAAAGGAATGATAATGAAAATCGATTGCTTTTTGGTGTTGGTAGTGCTTTTGGTGATCAGAATAAATTTGTAATTGAGGAGATGAGTTGGTATATCAGTGAATATACTCCTAATCTTAAAACAGAGGAGATGTTGAATCGAAGACTTAACTCAAAGAAACCACTCAGTGTATCATACCTCAAAAGAAGATGTCAACACGTAAACTCAACCAAACTACTTACACGTGGAATTTGGGTGTTCTGGAAGGAAAGCCACGATATCTGTGGATCATTTTTTTAAAAGCCAGATGGTGATACTGCGACTGATAAGAATAATGCATTGAGTGATAATGCTAAGGTGAAACAACTTCGCGTTTCTCTAGATGGAACATTTTTATCCACGAGATAGATTGGAAATTAATTGGGAAAAAAATGATTTTGCTGAAGCATACAAGTCTTACCAAAAGGTGTGTGAAAGTAATGGAAATAAAGAACCTATTTTGGATATGACAGCATTTAAAAGTTTGTATACAATCTATGCGTTTGACCTGAGCGCTCAAAAGGAAACTATAAAGTCTAATCGAGTGGATACTTCCCTATACATTGAAAGAGGAGAGAGTGAAGAAGTTGATACATATTGTTTGCTTTTGGAAGAAACAGAATTGCAGATTAATACAGATAATGGTGTGATGATTAGTCTCACATAATTTTTTGTTAAATAAATGAGTGGCAAAGTACCAACTGGGGTATATGTTAATCAAATCAATCTTCATAAACTATCATCTTGTGTTCAAAATCAAAAGCCTTGTCACGATTAACGTTAATACAATTCAGAGAAAAGGAGCAGTAAGAATTGATGTTTTTCTCACAAGAGAACAGGTTAAAATCTTGAATGACACTGGCTCACTTAAAATTAAAATGACAAAACCAATGTTGAAAAAATATTCAATAAGAGAGACGAGTGGAGGATTTCTCCCATTTCTAATTCCTTTATTTGCTGGTTTAAGTGCGGTTGGAGCATTGACGGGTGGTATTTCAACAGCGGTGAAAACTGCCAACGAAAGGAAGGCTCAACTCCAGGCTCAAAAAGAATTGGAAAGACATAACAAAGAGTTGGAGAAACAAATTAGTGGAAGTGGTGTAATTGTAGATTTTGCTGAAAAACTTGAAGGTCTGCCTGATAAAGCGAGATTGTTAGTTGGAGATATGCTTTCTTCTATAGCACAAGCAGGTGTAAAATTAACGAAAAGAGGTAATGGATTATATCTTTCTAATAAATAAATGAGCATTGATGAGTGGTTGAAAAAATTTGGAAAGAATACAACATCAAATTTACAACTTGTCAAATATTGTAAGAAATTAAAAATTCATAATGTGGTTATTTGTATGAGAGATGAATTAACAAATGTGCCGAAACATACAAAGAATATTATTATGAACTTAGAAGATAATAATGGGAACGGTTCTCATTGGGTTTGTATTTTTTAATAGTCAAGACAAATATTATTTTGATAGTTTTGGTCTTCCACCACCTGTTGAAGTCATAAAATTCTTACAGAATGGTGTTTATCAAACATTTCAAGTCCAAGAATTAAATTCCAAGTGTTGTGGCCAATTATGCCTATATGTGTTATTTCAACTCAACAAAAATAAAAAATTTTATGATATTATTTTTAATCTAATATAAATGACTTATGTTGGTAAAGATGGTTCTATCTTTGGTTTATCTCAAGAACTGGATATTGATTTATCAAATTATTACACAAAGGCACAGGCTGAACGACATAAATATAATATAACCAAAAATATTAACATGAAAAATGCTTATAAATTAAAAAATTATCCAAGCCCGACTGGCCGCGAATGACTTGGTGAGATTAGCGATTTATCACAATATATATCCTTAAATAAAACGGCTGTGTATTCCAAAGAATACAGAAGTGTTGATATTATCTCCAGGTCATACAGAATTCACAGTTCGAATTAAAATAAATTTTTATAAAGAAAGGGCGTATCGTTTGTATGAGAATAGAACAATGGGGGTATGATATGAATGATTTAGGGTATAATTGGTCATTTAAAAATTAACCTCGAAGACCTGGAACAATTAAATCAGTCTCGTAAGGAAGAATATTATCCACTTGGTATCGAGAATGAGTTTTGTGGGGCTACGATTAGTAAACAACAAATAAAAAGAATTTAATAAGGGTAAATATAATAATGGTTTTGCCCTTGTTTATCTCATGAAAACAGAAAAAACAGGATTATATATAATAAGTAAGGAAATACAAAATGATTTAACTATGGGAAGATGGGGAGGTGTTTCTGTGCCATAATATTATTCTAACATATATTTCTAATACATAAATGACAGCAAGAAGGCTTCAAGAAAATTATCATTTCTGTGTCCAAGCATACCTTCAAGAAAAGGGTATTCGGTATTTTAATAAATATGTTCTACAACATAAGAATGAGGTATTTTCAATAAAAGATTGGCATTATGCTGATGTTGATAAACCGACAACTTTAGATTTAATTAGAATGTTAAATAATGAAAAAATTATAAAGTTAAGAAAAGGTAAGGCTCTTTTAGAAATTCAAAAGAAATTTTATTGGTTTCCTGTTGTAAAAAAATTATTTTGGATACAGGAATAACAAGAAATCCTGATGAATATATGTATAATATTCTATGGGGTGTAAGCGATTCAAGGATAGTAAGGGATGAGGAAGGAGTTGAAGAAGAGAGGGAAGAGGAGGAAAAGGAGAAGAGGGAGAAGAAAGAGAAGGAGGAAAAAGAGAAGAGAGAGAAGGAGGAGAGGGAGGAAAGAGAGAAGAGAGAGAGAGGGAGGAGAGAGAAGAGAGAGAGGGAGGAGAGGGAGAAGAAAGAGAAGGAGAGGGAGGGAGAGGGAGAAGAAAGAGAAGGAGGAGAAAAGAGAAGAGAGAGAAGGAGGAGAGGGAGGAAAGAGCGAGACAAAATAAATATCAAAATATGGAAACCAGTGAGATTAAAAAAAGATTAAGGGTATTACAGAAAATAACTCAACCCACCGAGGAGGAAAAGAAAGAATTGACAAGTCTATTTGCAATACTTTCGGCAAGACTATTGGCATCGACAAGATATGGATTTTAATTCAAGTTTTTCATTTTTTTTTCTTAAATAAATGGAGGAGAGAGTGAAAGGCATTTCTAAGGATTCTTTATGTTTTAAAAATCAAGATTCAAATGTGCATGTTGGAAACTAAAAAGGTTTTTGCACTCTGCAGGAATTTTTCTCATAAATAAATGAGTTATTGTCTCAAATGTAAAAAGAAAACTAATACTAAAAATATTTCATATATTAAAAGTAAAAATAACAGGGTTATACAAAAAGGTATATGTTCGGTGTGTGGTTCAAAAAAAAATCAATTTATCTCCCAACACAAACTAGGAGGAGATATCCAAAAGTTTTTATCAGGAAGTAAATTTACAACTACTGGAATACCAGGGGAATTACATCTTCCAGGGTATTCTTTCTGTGGCCCAGGCACAAACTTGGATAAAAGATTAGATGAGGCAGACAATCCTAAATCCTGGAGTAAGCCTATCAATAGAGTTGATGAAGTGTGCATGAGACACGATATTGATTATGGGAATACCACGTTGGAAGAAAAGCATGAAGCCGATAGAGAAATGTTGTATAATTTGTCTCTGATACAAAATCCAACCTTGAGAGAAAAAGTTGATCGGTTCATTGTGAAGAAGATGATCAGTGCTAAATTGAAACTTGGACTTGGAAATTCAAAAAACTTATAGGCTCTAATGATGCCATTAAGGCTGAAGAGCAATTAGCTGATGAATTACATAAACCAATATTCACAAAGTTTCAGAGAAGGAAAGTTTATTCCAAGGAAGTAGATTATATCTGGTCTGCTGATTTGATTGAACTCAATAATGATAAGGGGTACAAGTATGCTTTAACCGTTATTGATTTGAGGAGTAGATATGCGTGGGTTGTACCATTAAAAAACAAAACAGGTAATACTCTTATGTTAGCCTTCCAACAGATATTTAATAAAAGTAAGAGAAAACCTAAAAAATTGTGGACTGATGAGGGTAGGGAGTTTTATAACAAGACATTTATGAATTTTCTAAAAAATAACAGTATTACATTATACAGTACCTTTAATGAAGGGAAGGCAGTTGTTGTTGAACGTTTTAATCGTACCTTAAAAGAGAGACTATATAAAAAATTCACACAACTCGGTTCACAACAATGGTCATCTTTTATTCAAGATATTGTGGATAAGTACAATGACACGATTCACACGTCAACAAATATGAAGCCATCAGAAACATTTACAAAATTAAAATATGAAAAAGAGATTAATGTCAGAAAACCTAAGTTCAAAGTTGGTGATATCGTAAGAATATATAGGTGGAAATCTCATTTTGAAAAAGGTTATACGAAAAGATGGACCAACGAGCTTTTTAAAATTGTTGATGTAATAGATACGGTTCCTTGGACTTATAAGATATATGATTTGGAAGTGGAAGAGATTTTAGGTTCATTTTATTCACAGGAATTACAAAAGACAAAGATAAATTGAAATTTTTTGACTCCGCCCCTTTTTGGCTCCACCCACACAAGCCCCCGCCCACACAAGCCCCGCCCACACAAACCCCACACAAACCCCACCACACACCCCCCCACAAGCTCCAATAAATTGAAATTTTTGACTCCGCCCCTTTTTGACTCCGCCCACACACGCCCCTCCCACCGAAGCCCCGCCCACACAAACCCCACACAAGCTCCACACAACCTCCACACAAAAAACTCCACACAAGCTCCACACACACAAACCCCACACAAGCTCCACCCATATTCATCATATTCACATAATTAGTGATTAGTTAATTAGTTCCCCACACACACAACATGTTTATTTAATTAAAAAATTATCCACCCATCCACACAAGCTCCACTCATCCACCCATCCCCCATCTCTCCACCCATCCATTTATCCACATAAGCCTCATCCACATTCACCCCTCCCACACAAGCTCCACCCACATAAACCCCTGCCCATATAAACCCTGCCCACATAAACCCCCTCCCACATAAACCCCTCCCACACAAGCTCCACCCACATAAACCCCCCACCCACACAAGCCCCACCCACACACACCCCGCCCACACAAGCCCCTCCCACACACACCCCACCCACACAAGCCCCCCACCGAAGCCCCGCCCACACAAGCCCCGCCCACACAAGCCCCACCCCCCTCATCCCCCTGTGCGCCCCCACCTTTGACCCACCACCTCCCTCATCCCACCCCCCTTCCCCACACACACACATGGGGAGGGGAGGGATGGGATGAGGGGTGATGGGTCATTGAAGGAGGCGCACCTACCCCCCTCCCCCCCCAACCCCCCCTCCCCTTTACATCTCTTTTATTCTTTTCTTGTAATTCAGAATCAAGTAATTGTAAACAAAACAAATATAATTTATTAATATTGAAAATATTAAATATTCATTTGCGAGAATGTACAATCTTTCCCAGCAATCTTCTTCAGATGCCTTGTGATTTCGAAACTCAGACACCATATTCTGTTTTGGAAACAAAAAGTGGATAATAATTAGGTTCTATAAAGATAATTACATGGTAATATGAATAAGCCTCGTTGACCACTGAATTAACACACCAGGAGCCTGTCATCCTTTCAAGGTCAATAAAATGAATTCCAGTGTACTGACAAAACCACGTCCAAACTAATGATGCAACCAACATAAGGCGACATTCTAAAGAGAGAGTGATATTAATAATAATTCAGAAATATTTACCTCCAGAAAATCATGTGTTGTACGAGTGATATTAATAATAATTCAGAAATATTTACCTCCAGAAAATCATGTGTTGTACAAGATTGCTTCAACAGCTGATGTTGTGCGATAGTGCTGAAAAAAAAAAAAATAAGTCAAGGGTATAGATGAAGAGACAGACAGGGAAAGCAACACACACACACACACACACACGCACACACACACACATACACACACACATAGACACACACACACGTGCCTCACCATTGGTTTAATTCATTCGAGATCAGAGACCAGTCATTATAAATCATTGGCCTCTTCAATAAGAGCAGAGAGAGGTAGGTAGAAAGACAGACAGAGAGAGAGGCACACACACGTGTCTCACCATTGGTTTAATTCCTTCGAGATGAGAGGACGTGATAAGACTTCATGCCACTCATTGAAAATGTCTTTCAATTCTCTTCTAAAATCATTGATCTCTTCAATAAGAGTATTAATTTCATGAACCACGTCGTGATATGTGAACTCAATTTCTTCCAATGCCCTGTCAGGGAAAAAATATATATATATCAGAATTATCATGATTTAATTAATAATCATTTGCTTCATCGTTCAAAGAGAAAAGCATACACAAACTTACCAACTCTGTAGTGGGCTGTTGGCTTCATCGGAAGAAATATCGTCCATGCCTCAGTTGTAAAAATGAAATCCCGTCTGGCAGAAACTTTGTCTGGCGAACCGCTTATAAAGCAACGATGAGGAAATTGCTTAATCATTGGGTGTGGGCACAGGAAATGACAAGCTTCTCTTAATGATCTCATCTGGCCACCGCCCGAGTTGCAAATCGTTTTTGGACATAAACCACGCCATAAAAGTTTTGATTCAAATGTTTTCAGTTCGTGTTCTGAGATAAAATATAAACACGAGACCTTGTCTCACAGAATAGTTCCTATTTTTTCACAGCATGACAGTCCAAAACCACTTCCTCATTCACACAGCACGGCCGTGTCAAAAAACACTTCCTCATTTTCACGGCATGAACTGAAAACATTTGAAACAAAACTTTTTTCTGGCATGGTTTATGTACAAAAATGATTTGCAACTCAGGAGGTGGTCAGATGAGATCATTAAGAGAAGTTTATCATTTCGTAATGGCACAAAAGGGGTATCTTAAAAAATATAAAGATTCAAATGTTTTGTTTTTCAATATTTTAGATGGGGATTATTGTGCAAAGAAAATTAAACTATTGAAGGAATTTGAGAATGAACAAATGTTTATAGGTTCAATGAGTGAGCTAAACAATATGCATTGGTTATTTGATAAAGAGTGTCCCGGGGCTTAGACGTTTCAGATATTTCTTTCGAATCACCTTTAACAAATCTTTATCTTGTTGTATGGGCTATTTGAATAGAGAGCCCCTAGGTTAAAAGGAAATAAAAAATGACCGTTTTTACAGTCATTTTTCCCTGCTGTGCAGGGGTTTGGCTTTTCTTGAGGCAATGTTTTATGGCCGGATGCCCTTCCTGACACCAACCCTGGTCGCCTCTTACGACACACACGGATACGGTACACCTATTCTAACCGGGGCATACACCGGGACCAGTACACTGGCACTCATTTCGCCGACCTCGGAAGGATGGCAGGCTGAGTCAACCCCCTGGTGTTAATTCAGCAGCCAACGGGATTTGAACTCAGGACCCTGGGATCCCAAGCCGCCACC
>NW_028223120.1:0-12500 GCF_056783735.1 Eptatretus burgeri
GCTAGACAGACATGCCGGGGGCGCACTCATATGTACAGTACATCTTAACCTTAACTTACAAATTTTACACTAAACCATGGCCCAGGATCATTG
Source organism: Eptatretus burgeri (assembly GCF_056783735.1). NCBI lineage: Eukaryota > Metazoa > Chordata > Myxini > Myxiniformes > Myxinidae > Eptatretus > Eptatretus burgeri. The sequence goes on from NW_028223120.1 coordinate 94, forward strand.
AACTCTGCAAAAGACAAGCAGTTAGCAGGGAGCCAGGCTGCCCGCATGCAGTCTCTGGCTCAAACAATGCAGGTGACAGGGAACGTGGCTGGCTGCTCACACGCAGTCCAAGGCCTTCCCTTTTGAACTGAACTCAGTGAACCACAACGGTGCTTGGGCTGCACAAACGCAGTCTCCGTGCCGGCTCAAGTGGCACACGCAATGAGCACAACGAATGGATGCATGAACGGTTTGAACTGAATGCAGTGAACCACAACGGTGCATGGGCTGCAACTGCAGGCCCGTGTTGTAGCTGCCAACAGGGCAGTACTTGCAGCTTGCAAACTGTTGCTTTCTGATCCTGGCGCACATGGAAACGAACAGGGGGGGGGGGGGCAAAGCAAAAATTGAACGGGGCTGGTGAACGTGGGCAGTGGGCATGGCATGGCAAAGGCAGCAGGCAAACACAGCCCGCAGAAGAAGGCCGCTGCAGGCAAACACAGCCGGCAGATGAACTGGCCGGCACAGGCGTGGAAGAAAAACAGCCAGCCGGCAGATGAAGTGGGCCGGCACAGTCCTTGCAGAAACACAGCCAGCCGGCAGATGAAGTGGGCCGGCACAGGCCTTGCAGTAAAAACAGCCAGCCGGCAGATGAAGTTGGCCAGCCTCTGCCTCGAAGAAAAACACGGCCAGCCGATGAAGTTGGCCAGCCTTTGCCGTTCAGTGGAGGTTGGTGGAGGGAGTGCGGTGGTGCTGGCCACTTGGAAGGCGGGCTCGGACCTACCTACTTGTCTCCCTCCAAACCTATCGCCTTTGCCTGTCACTGTACATACCCACTCCCTTAATTTGTCAAACCCCAATTTAGCCCCAACTTATTTTTTTTGTTGTTTTTATTTTTACTTCCCCACTATAAATCGTCCCCTAACCCCCTTTATCGTCCTTGTTCGGCTAACCTATCCTGTCACCTAGCCTACTCCCAACCCCTACGTTCCCTTCCCGGAGGGGAATAAGGGAGAGCTAACGTCCTGTGTCGAGGCCCAACGAAGCCTCAGAATGGCCTCCCCAGAGTTCGGCGATCTATAACCAAAGTGGGTCCAGCGGCCCACAACGAGAGCGAGGGGATGGATGGTGCGGAGGGGTACATCTCCTAATCTACCCTATCCATTTAACTGTTAAACTACCCCGGGGCTTTCAACAAGCGCCTCTCGCTTAAACTATTGGTTCTAACAACCCAGATTCCCGTCGCCTGTGTTGGTGTCCTCACAATTTCGGGCCTCGCCCCCCAATTTTCTCTCCGTGCCCTCACACGGTCTCCTGGTTGGGACACGTGGCTCCCTTTGGCAGGCACGACCCTCTGCCGAATCTCCCGCTATGGCACCCCCGGGCACTACACTGCCTCTGAGCCTACCAGCTACCTAACACCGGGGAGTGCCCCCCATGGCACCTCCCCTGAAACGCACACGTGGCAGGCCGGCCTCCCGGGCCCCTTTCCGAGGGTCACCCGTGCCCACAACACTGCCCACGCGGCTAATGGCGCCCCGGGCCCCCGCACCAAGCAGGCGCACCCTTGCCCACTACGCTATCCCGGCCCCCCATGGGCCCTTGGCCTACCGCGGCCGACTAGCCTGGTGCCCGGGGTACCCACTCAGCGATACTCACCTTTCGCAGCCACGCTCCCAAGCCCGTCAACAGGGCTCCTGCACCCCTCCAAATGGGTTTCGAGCCTACACTCCCACCAACAACAAAACGACCTCCATTTTTCAATTTGACTAACCCAGCTAACTCACTCTACACTGACCCCGGGGTCCCTTGGGCGGGAGTCACTCCTCCCCCCAATCACTCATCGCACCATGCATTCCCCATTCACTCCACTCACACAGACCCGCTGGCTTCACTCACAACTCCAAGCACATGCTTCCACTTCACTCACCAACTCTTCAACACACACACCACTGAACTCTGCCATCCTTCTAACTCCATCCCCTAACTCGTGCTCCCACGTCGTCCCTTAAACTACAGCACGTTCCTTTTAACACTACGTAGCTAAACTACGTCCCCTCTACACATTCACAAGTCTGTCCATGTTCTCAAATGTCCCAAATAACTTTTATTTCCCAACCTAAAGCTCACTAAATCCCTCTAACTAATCCATTCCACGGACCCCATGAGGACTTACCCCTGCCCCATGAAGTCGGTCTAACTAAGCTAACCCTTCCCCCTAACTAGTTTCCATCCTGTGCCCAGGTAAGGGGGTCTTCCACCCCTTTCCCAGGAATCCTTTGCACCCGAAAGTGAGGCTTGCTGTCTTTTTTTTTTATGCGCAGCACCTGCGCGACAACTCAGAGCTCGCGCACTTTGCACCTGGCCGTGACGTCATGCAGCTGCACGTGTTCCTCGTCCCTCCTTGGACGCTACCATCCGGCAGAGATACCCCTCCTGCCGGATTCCAACCACACGTGCAGCCATGACGTCACCGTGCGCAAAAAAAAACACAAGCCCCACGTCTCGAGGGGTTCCCCACGCGAACACATGTGCTTTGCCCGTTGGAGCTTAACACACACGATCGCGTGGAGAACCCGTCCGGTCCAAATCCATTTACCTGCCTAAACTTTGTCCGTCCGCGGGATCGGCAAATCCACCGCCGGCGTTTCCGGACCGGGACTTCACTCTCGCAAGCGAGCACGTGGCGGTCTCGTGCGTTGCACAGCACGAACCGCGTGCTCACTGCTGGGTGAACCCGGCACGGTCCCCGAAACAACTACAGCCGCTACTCGGCTTTCTTTCTTCTCATGTCGCCTTCGTCGTCGCCATTCAACCCACGCACACCTGCGTGTTACGACGCACACAGTCCACTCCATCACATTCACACCGGGAGACGCGGCTGCGTGCTCCCGCATGCCAACCGACATCTCCCTTACATACCGCTCTCTCACACACACGGTCTCCCTGGCACACAGCGACCTTGCACACGGCCGTTCACTCACGCGTGCCTCACTACTCACACAAACCATACTACTCACACGTGGTGCTCCATTCACTCGCGCGGGGGCACTCACCCGCGGTGCCTCACCCACACACGCGAGGGCACTCAACCGCTGTGACTCATCCACACACCGTGCCTCACTCATACACGCGGGGGCACTCACCCGCGGTACCTCACTCATACACACGGCGACACTCACACACGCGGTCTCTTCCACACAACGTCCCTCACTCATACACGCGGGGGCACTCAACCGCGGTGCCTCATCCACACACCGTCCCTCGCTCACACACGCGGGGGCACTAACCCGCGGTGCCTCACTCACACTCCGTGCCTCATCCACACACGGCGTGCTGGGAAGCACGTACTCCGGCACCATCGCCACCACACCACTCACACGTGGTGCCTCACTCATACTGGCCGTTTCACTCACACACACGGCCTCACTCACACACGGTGCCCCATCCACACCCGGCGTGCTGGGAAGCACGCACTCTGGCACCATACCACTCACACACGGGGTCGCTTTCACACACGGTGCCGCACTCACACCTTGCACCACACACACAGGGACAACCACACTGGGGATTTGTGTCCCCACAAGGGTCTCTGGGGCCTCTATACCCCCCAAGCTCTCCGTGCACCCGTCCACAGCACTCCTCCCCTCAACCTCGCGAAGCACGACCGAACTCACCTGGTCGTGATCCGCCTCAAGGGGGCAGACTCCCTCCCCTCGTTCCTGGAGGAGGCCATCCAGCTGCTCGCACTGGTCCTCCACCCAGTCCGCCAGCTCACCTCCATTATCCTCCACTACCTCTGTGTGTGTGTGTGCGTCACTTACCCCGTCTTCCTCGTGTAGTCTTTCCTCTATTTTTTCTATCTCCCGTGTCTCTGCCAACTCTTCACCCTTTACCTCCCTTGTCTCAACTATTATTTCCTTTGTCACGGCCTTCATGCCCGCCTGCAGGCATCGGCCCATGTTCTGCGTCTCACCCCGTAGCTCTTTCATTTCTTCCTTCATGTTTGCTTCCATTCCGTTTATTTGCTTGTTCATTTCGTTTGTATTTGTATCCATCTTTTCGTTTCTTTGTTGTGTATTCGCATCCATCTTTTCGTTCATTTGTTGTGTATTCGCATCCATTTTTTGTGTATTCGCATCCATTTTTTGTGTATTCGCATCCATTCTCGCTGTCATTGCCGCCAGCATGGCTCATAGCTGGGCCATGTCGGGTGCGCTTGGGTGAGCCGTTTCGGCAGGGATCGGGGAAGGGTTTTGGTGGAGGGGGGAAGGGGAGGTGTCATACACCGCGGCCGCTGCCGCACCCATTTGGGGCTCTGGGCTCAGTTGGGGGAGTTCATGTTCCTGCACAATCAACATTTCCTGCTCGGGGATTCCATCCTGGACCATGGATCCTACACATTCTACATCCATTTCTAATACCCCCGGCTCCCGCTCGCCTTGAGACGCCATCTTGCTTCTCGTGAAGGGTTAATTTGCTCGCTCGTAATTTGGAGGGAATCGGGGGTCGCTTCTCTCACCCCTGGACCGATTCCCGTGAATTTAGCCGGAGACAGGAGAGCCCGTTTTCCTGTTCTCCGATACCAGTGCCGCGAGGAGGGCGATGAGTTTATATCGCACGACCTGACACCAGTGTTGCGGTATTCGCGCCCGCCGGCGTGCGACGGCCACGTAACCCGAATCGCGGCACGTCGCCCACCGGACGGACAATCCAGTCGTGACCCTCTCGGACTAACGCCGGGAACCAGTCACGGGTGGACCTTTCGGTCTCACCGCGATCGAGCCAATCAGCCCCCGCGTGGGATAGGGTTGCTCGCCAAATTCGACCTACCTAAGTACCCACGCGGAGGGTAGACCGGGCGATCGCACCTCGCCGCAGGTCGACTTCGGACACGGGCCACTTAAGCGACCCGTTCCGTACTATCAGAATAACCGAGCGGTGTTATCGTCGACCTCGACGGTTCGATTAATTATCGGGCGTATTCAGCCCACTACCAACCCTTTACGTGAAGCAAGATGAGGGTTCAATGGGGGAAAAGACGAAGCGAAGCGGGAGAACAGTTCAACAATAAAGCACATTTATTCGCGGCACACGGGAAGCACACAAATACAATTCCACCAAAAGCACACAAAAAAAAGAAAACACAATTCCATTTACACAAAAAGCAAAGATAAAAGCGAAAACAATGCAGAGCTAATACCGACTACCGAGCACACGGCAACACTTATACAATTCTACTTCACAGACGGCGCCGACAACACATACCCAAAACCAAGGAAAGAATACCCTCAAGAATGAGGCGGGCCTGAGGCCGAGACCGGGTCGCGCCTACCCGTCTGGTGATGAGACGCGGAGCGGCGATGGCGCCTCACTCCGCGGGCCTCGCGGACAGTGCCTGGCAGGGGGTGGGAAAGGGGCCCCCTTGGTCGCACTATCTCAGCGCGGGGGGAAACAGGAGGGGGTTGCTGATGCTCGGGGTATAGAGGATCTTTATTATCCCTGGTGTGCGTCTCCACCTCGGCCAGGTCGCGCTGCCGGCCTTCCTCGGGCGTGCAGCTCCCGGCACCGTCGCGAGCACCCCCTCGTCTGCCTTCGCCGCTGCCGCCTCTCCGCCTCTGGACTCTCCACCCTGGACTCTTCTTTGGGCTCTCCTCGTTCGACTCTCTTCAGCTTCTCCAGCTACTGCAGGCTTCGGGCTCCAGACTTCCACACCCTTTTCTTCTCCAGCTACTGCAGGCTTCGGGCTCCAGACTTCCACACTGCTCTGACTGACGAACACGGTCCTTTTATCCCCCCGTAGCTTCGCCTTTGACCCCCTCCCTTTGACCTTTCACCTCGCTCCCCATTGGCCCGAGAAAAAGTGGGCGTGAAGGCTTTTTGATCCACAAATTTGCATATATCGATCGTTCTGGAGGCGGGGCCAAATCGCCCCTCGCTCACCGATTGGACGGCAAAAAGTGGGCGTGTGTCGTTTTTGAAGCACAAAATCCGTGATTTTGTACACGCTGTTCAACGTGCGCTCTGCACGAATCCAACACCGGTACCCACAGCGGGGCAAGAACGGTGGCGATGCTACGGTTGCGAGGTGTGACGGGAAGGTCGTGGCGGTTGTGGTGAAGCGGCGTTGTGGTTGGTGGTTGATGTTGTGGTTGTGGTGGTAATCATGGCGGTTGGTCCAAAATAAAGATAGTAACAGAAAAACGGCTATCCTGAAGAGTCGCAGCACGCATAAATGACATGTATTCCCACTAGACAACGGGTTTGGGCCTAACTACACATATACTTGCCGAGATACCTCACCTAAGGGACCTGAATGGTGGTTTGCGAATTTGGTAACCACAACACTACCCCCTCCCCTTTTTACAGACTCGTCCCGAGTCGTCAAATTTTCGTGTGCCATCATGTGTAGTTTTCCCCTAGTACATTTTACCTACGGATCCCTGAGTGCGACATTCATGGTATTCGTGTCCCCAAAATAAATAACCTGAGGGCTGCGTAACTACCTAAACAAACTCACTCACACGGACGACTTAAATAAAATTGCCGGCGCTAGACAGACATGCCGGGGGCGCACTCATATTTACAGTACATCTTAACCTTAACTTACAAATTTTACACTAAACCATGGCCCAGGATCATTGAACTCTGCAAAAAGAAAGCAGTTCGCAGGGAGCCAGGCTGCCCGCATGCAGTCTCTGGCTCAAACAATGCAGGTGACAGGGAACGTGGCTGGCTGCTCACACGCAGTCCAAGGCCTTCCCTTTTGAACTGAACGCAGTGAACCACAACGGTGCATGGGCTGCACAAACGCAGTCTCCGTGCCAGCTCAAGTGGCACACGCAATGAACACAACGAATGGATGGATGCACGGTTTGAACTGAATGCAGTGAACCACAACGGTGCATGGGCCGCACAAACGTAGTCTCCGTGCCAGCTCAAGTGGCACACGCAATGAGCACAACGAATGGATGGGTGAACACAAACACGGTGCACGGGCCGCCACTGCAGGCCCGTGTTGTAGCTGCCAACAGGGCAGTTCTTGCAGCTTGCAAACTGTTGCTTTTACGATCCTGGCGCACATGGCAATGAACAGGGGGGGGGGGCAAAGCAAAATTTGAACGGGGCTGGTGAACGTGGGCAGTGGGCATGGCATGGCAAAGGCAGCAGGCAAACACAGCCCGCAGAAGAAGGCCGCTGCAGGCAAACACAGCCGGCAGACGAACTGGCCGGCACAGGCCTCGAAGAAAAACAGCCAGCAGATGAACTGGCCGGCACAGGCCTTGCAGCACACAGCTGCCGATGAAGTTGGCCGGCCTCCGCCTTGAAGCAAAACACGGCCAGCCGATGAAGTTGGCCAGCCTTTGCCGTTCAATGGAGGTTGGTGGAGGGAGTGCGGTGGTGCTGGCCACTTGGAAGGCGGGCTCGGACCTACCTACCTGTCTCCCTCCCAACCTATCGCCTTTGCCTGTCACTGTACATACCCACTCCCTTAATTTGTCAAACCCCAATTTAGCCCCAACTTATTTTTTTTTGTTTTTATTTTTACTTCCCCACTATAAATCGTCCCCTAACCCCCTTTATCGTCCTTGTTCGGCTAACCTATTCTGTCACCGAGCCTACTCCCAACCCCTACGTTCCCTTCCCAGAGGGGAACAAGGGAGAGCTAACGTCCTGTGTCGAGGCCCAACTCAAGCCTCAGAATGGCCTCCCCAGAGTTCGGTGATCTTAACACCAAGTGGGTCCAGCGGCCCACAACGACAGCGAGGGGATGGATGGTGCGGAGGGGTACATCTCCTAATCTACCCTATCCATTTAACAGTTAAACTACCCCGGGGCTTTCAACAAGCGCCTCTCGCTTAAACTATTGGTTCTAACAACCCAGATTCCCGTCGCCTGTGTTGGTGTCCTTACAATTTCGGGCCTCGCCCCCCAATTTTCTCTCCGTGCCCTCACACGGTCTCCTGGCTGGGACACGTGGCTCCCTTTGGCAGGCACGACCCTCTGCCGAATCTCCCGCTATGGCACCCCCGGGCACTACACTGCCTCCGAGCCTACCAGCTCCCTAACACCGGGGAGTGCCCCCATGGCACCTCCCCTGAAACGCACACGTGGCAGGCCGGCCTCCCGGGCCCCTTTCCGAGGGTCACCCGTGCCCACAACACTGCCCACGCGGCTAATGGCGCCCCGGGCCCCCGCACCAAGCAGGCGCACCCGTGCCCACTACGCTATCCCGGCCCCCATGGGCCCTTGGCCTACCACGGCCGACTAGCCTGGTGCCCGGGGTACCCACTCAGCGATACTCACCTTTCGCAGCCACGCTCCCAAGCCCGTCAACAGGGCTCCTGCACCCCTCCAAATGGGTCTCGAGCCTACATTCCCACCAACAACAAAACGACCTCCATTTTTCAATTTGACTAACCCAGCTAACTCACTCTACACTGACCCCGGGGTCCCTTGGGCGGGAGTCACTCCTCCCCCCAATCACTCATCGCACCATGCATTCCCCATTCACTCCACACACACAGACCCGCTGGCCTCACTCACTCACCAAGCACATGCTTCCACTTCACTCACCAACTCTTCAACACACACACCACTGAACTCTGCCATCCTTCTATCTGCACCCCCTAACTAACTCGTGCTCCCACGTCGTCCCTTAAACTAAAGCACGTTCCATTTAACACTACGTAGCTAAACTACGTCCCCGCTACACATTCACAAATCTGTCTGTCTCCAAAATAATCTCATTTTATTTACCAAACCTGAAGCTCACTAAATCCCTCTACCTAATCCATTCCACGGACTCCATGAGGACTTACCCCTGCCCCATGAAGTCGGTCTAACTAAGCTAACCCTTCCCCCTAACTAGTTTTCATCCTGTGCCCAGGGTAAGGGGGTCTTTCACCCCTTGCCCAGGAATCCTGTGCACCCGAAAGTGTGGCTTGCTCTTTTTTTTTTTTTTCTTTGCGCAGCACCCGCGCGGCAACTCGCGCATTTCGCACCTGCCCGTGACGTCATGCAGCTGTACGTGTACCTCGTCCCTCCTTGGACGGTAGCATTCGGCAGAGATACCCCTCCTGCCGGATTCCAACCCCACGTGCAGCCATGACGTCACCGTGCGCATAAAAAAAAACACAAGCCCCACGTCTCGAGGGGTTCCCCACGCGAACACGTGTGCTTTTGCCCGTTGGAGCTTAACACACACGATCGCGTGGAGAACCCGTCCGGTCCAAATCCATAATCCTGCCTAAACTTTGTCCGTCCGCGGGATCGGCAAATCCACCGCGTGCGTTTCCGGACCGGGACTTCACTCTCGCAAGCGAGCACGTGGTGGTCTCGTGCGTTGCACAGCACGGACCGCGTGCTCACTGCTGGGTGAACCCGGCACAGTCCCCGAAACAACTACAGCCGCTACTCGGCTTTCTTTCTTTACATGTCGCCGTCGTCGCCTCCATTCCACACACGCATACCTGCGTGTTACGACGCACACAGTCCACTCCATCACATTCACACGGGGAGACGCGGCTGCGTGCTCCCGCATGCCAACCGACATCTCCCTCTCATACCGCTCTCTCACACACACGGTCTCCCTGGCACACAGCGACCTTGCACACGGCCGTTCACTCACGCGTGCGGGGGCACTCACCCGCGGTGCCTCACTCGCACTCCGTGCCTCATCCACACACGCGGGGGCACTCACCCGCGGTACCTCACTCATACACACGGCGACACACACACGCGGTCTCTTCCACACACGGTGCCTCACCCACACACGCGGGGGCACTAACCCGCGGTGCCTCACTCACACTCCGTGCCTCATCCACACACGGCGTGCTGGGAAGCACGTACTCTGGCACCATCGCCACCACACCACTCACACGTGGTGCCTCACTCATACTGGCCGTTTCACTCACACACACGGCCTCACTCACACACGGTGCCCCATCCACACCCGGCGTGCTGGGAAGCACGCACTCTGGCACCATCGCCACCACACCACTCACACACGGGGTCGCTTCCACACACGGTGCCGCACTCACACCTTGCACCACACACACAGGGACAACCACACTGGGGATTTGTGTCCCCACAAGGGTCTCCGGGGCCTCTACACCCCCCAAGCTCTCCGAGCACCCGTTCACAGCACTCGCCTCCTCAACCTCGCAAAGCACGACCGAACTCACCTGGTCGTGACTCGCCTCAAGGGGGCAGACTCCCTCCCCTCGTTCCTGGAGGAGGCCATCCAGCTGCTCGCACTGGTCCTCCACCCAGTCCGCCAGCTCACCCCCATTATCCTCCACTACCTCTGTGTGTGTGTGCGCGTCACTTACCCCGTCTTCCTCGTGTAGTCTTTCCTCTATTTTTTCTATCTCCCGTGTCTCTCCCGACTCTTCACCCTTTACCTCCCTTGTCTCAACTATTATTTCCTTTGTCACGGCCTTCATGCCCGCCTGCAGGCATCGGCCCATGTTCTGCGTCTCACCCCGGAACTTTTTCATTTCTTCCTTCATGTTTGCTTCCATTCCGTTTATTTGCTTGTTCATTTCGTTTTTCATTTCATTTGTATTTGTATCCATCTTTTCGTTCATGTGTTGTGTATTCGCATCCATCGTCGTTTTCACTTCATTCATTTGCTTGTTCATGTCTTTCATTTCATTTGTATTTGTATCCATCTTTTCGTTCATGCCTTTCATTTCGTTTTTTATTTCATTTGTCATTGCCGCCAGCATGGCGCATAGCTGGGCCACGTCGGGTGCGCTTGAGTGAGCCGTTTCGGCAGGGGTTGGGGAAGGGTCTTGGTGGAGAGGGGGGGGGAGGTGTCATACACCGCGGCCGCTGCCGCACCCACCTCGGGCCCTGGGTTCAGTTGGGCGAGTCCGTGTTCCTGCACAATCAACATTTCCTGCACGGGGATTCCATCCTGGACCATGGACTCTACATTATTACACATATACATTTCTAATACCCCCGGCTCCCGCTCGCCTTGAGACGCCATCTTGCTTCTCGTGAAGGGTTAATTTGCTCGCTCGTAATTTGGAGGGAATCGGGGGTCGCTTCTCTCACCCCTGGACCGATTCCCGTGAATTTAGCCGGAGACAGGAGAGCCCGTTTTCCTGTTCTCCGATACCAGTGCCGAGAGGAGGGCGATGAATTTGTATCGCACGACCTGACACCAGTGTTGCGGATTTCGCGCCCGCCGGCGTGCTGACGGCCACGTAACTCGAATCGCGGCACGTCGCCCACCGGACGGACAATCCAGTCGTGACCCTCTCGGACTAACGCCGGGAACCAGTCACGGGTGGACCTTTCGGTCTCACCGCGATCGAGCCAATCAGCCCCCGCGTGGGATAGGGTTGCTCGCCAAATTCGACCTACCTAAGTACCCACGCGGAGGGTAGACCGGGCGATCGCACCTCGCCGCAGGTCGACTTCGGACACGGGCCACTTAAGCGACCCGTTCCGTACTATCAGAATAACCGAGCGGTGTTATCGTCGACCTCGACGGTTCGATTAATTATCGGGCGTATTCAGCCCACTACCAACCCTTTACGTGAAGCAAGATGAGGGTTCAATGGGGGAAAAGACGAAGCGAAGCGGGAGAACAGTTCAACAATAAAGCACATTTATTCGCGGCACACGGGAAGCACACAAATACAATTCCACCAAAAGCACACAAAAAAAAGGAAAACACAATTCCATTTACACAAAAAGCAAATATAAAAGCGAAAACAATGCAGAGCTAATACCGACTACCGAGCACACGGCAACACTTATACAATTCTACTTCACAGACGGCGCCGACAACACATACCCAAAACCAAGGAAAGAATACCCTCAAGAATGAGGCGGGCCTGAGGCCGAGACCGGGTCGCGCCTACCCGTCTGGTGATGAGACGCGGAGCGGCGATGGCGCCTCACTCCGCGGGCCTCGCGGACAGTGCCTGGCAGGGGGTGGGAAAGGGGCCCCCTTGGTCGCACTATCTCAGCGCGGGGGGGAAACAGGAGGGGGTTGCTGATGCTCGGGGTATAGAGGATCTTTATTATCCCTGGTGTGCGTCTCCACCTCGGCCAGGTCGCGCTGCCAGCCTTCCTCGGGCGTGCAGCTCCCGGCACCGTCGCGAGCACCCCCTCGTCTGCCTTCGCCGCTGCCGCCTCTCCGCCTCTGGACTCTCCACCCTGGACTCTTCTTTGGGCTCTCCTCGTTCGACTCTCTTCAGCTTCTCCAGCTACTGCAGGCTTCGGGCTCCAGACTTCCACACCCTTTTCTTCTCCAGCTACTGCAGGCTTCGGGCTCCAGACTTCCACACCCTTTTCTTCTCCAGCTACTGCAGGCTTCGGGCTCCAGACTTCCACACTGCTCTGACTGACGAACACGGTCCTTTTATCCCCCCGTAGCTTCGCCTTTGACCCCCTCCCTTTGACCT
>NW_028223123.1:0-18148 GCF_056783735.1 Eptatretus burgeri
CAAAAGTAAGCAGGTTTTTCCGCATCCACTTGAACCAACTGAGACATCTTAATGAATTTGGAAGATTTTTATGGTTGTTAAATTTTATCTTATTTTCCCAAATGGGCAAAAAAATCACTTATTTATATATTGGGAAAACAGGTCATTTAATTTATTATTGGCTTTTTTAGAAACTATATTTTATCCTAAGTTCAGGTTTAATTTCAAGATAATCCATTATTTTATTTATACAATATCTTGTGTTGATATTTCCCTGAAAATGACAATTGTGAATAATATATAACAACAATCCTTTGAACATTTCTCTAATAGGTTCAGTTTCTTCCATTGTTAGAAAAGGTGGGTGATCGCCCTCATACTTTACATTCATTTCTCTAATCAATCTTGTAAAGTAATTCATTTTTGGTGTAAATCTAAAAGAATGATATTCCTTTTTATATTTTTTATTATCATTAATTCGACAATAATCACAGAATATACATTGTTTTTTTGGCTTTTGACTCTGTGTTTAATCCCACTCTATCACATGCAGGACAATTCTCAAATTTGTCATATGGAGAATCAGGGAATTGAAGAGGCTCAAAATCTGGCATACTTATAAAGTAAAACTTTACTTAAACTGAAATTCATCTTTGGTATCATCTTCGGTACTTTCACAATAATCTATAAAACTACTTTTATAACTAATGTTTGAACACAAACTCAGTATCATAACTGTAGTTTGAACACAAACTCTCGGTATCATCTTCGGTACTTTCACAATCATCTATAAAACTACATTCATAACTATCGTTTGAACACAAACTCTCGGTATCATAATCACTCTCATAATCTTCAAAATCTTCAGTTGAATAATGACTCATTTAATTAGTAGAAAAAAACATTACCATCGATATCTTATATACTTTTTTGCATTAACAGATTCAACAGGAGGGGGAGCACTCGGGAGAGTGCAAAACCTCCGCCACCAATACTGCTGGGTCACTCAAGTGAACCTTATATCTTATTCATTAAATATGATGTCAACAGTGTTGAGAGTTATAGTTCTTTTCTCCAACATTTTTTTTTGGGGGGAGGGGGGTTGGAAATCACTTAAAACATGTAAAAATGTAAAATAAATAAATAAATAAATAGAAATTTTGTTGAAAAAAAAAATTGCAAGAATTTTTTTTTCTCTAACAATTTTTTTTGGGGGGGGGGTTGGAAATCACTTAAAACATGTAGAAATGCAAAAAAAAACTTTTTTTTCTCAAACAATATTTTTTGGGGGGGGGGGTTGGAAATCACTTAAAATATGTAAAAATGCAAAAAAAAAAATTTTTTTGGGGGCGGTTAAAAAAAATTTGTGGGGGGTTGGAAATCACTTATAACATGTAGAAATGCAAAAAAAAATTTCTCTAACAATTTTTTTTTGGGGGGGGGACCAAGTCCAAAATTTAATGGCATGATCCTTGGACCATACCTCACCCCCACACCAAGTTTCGTCGAAATCCATCGAAGAGTTTTTCCGTAATACTGTTCACAAATAAACAAACAAACAAAGGGGTGAAACCAGTAACCTCCATCCATCTTCGAAGATGGCGGAGGTTAACTACTACATTTTTAATATTAAAGGTATAGACCGGGAGCCCAGGGCCCGAAGCTCAAACGAACGAGGTACTAATATCTGAGCACAAGGGCATGAATGTAGTATCAAAAGACATATAAAAAGTTATTTCTGCCGGGTACCACCCACTGCGTAAGGACCCTGGTGACCCTCCAAAGGGGTCCTTAAAATTGGCTACATCAAACATTGGAAGTACCAGTTGGTATCACTTCCATATGATGCATATGACCAACCTTACAACAAAACCACATGTGACAGACATGCCTACTACTGAAAAAGGCCCCCCAGAAGCCCCAACAAGGGCCCCCAAAAAAGGGGCGAGCTCAAACATTGGAGGTACGAGATAAAACCAGTTTTAAAATCATATATACATCCCACAGAGTGTAAAATGTCCATTACCAGACAAATTGTCTGCTGCATTGGCCCTACCAGAACCCCCAAAAGTGAGCTCTAAAAAGGGCAAAACATTACAGTAGACCAAAAATACACAATTGGCATAATTTTGCACATTATGCCGGCACACCATTACCATAGGAAACATTTATGTTTAACAATTTAACAAAAGAACTACAAAATACTAATAAGCCGACTGGTATCACACTATGAACCAGTAAACTCGGAAAAACTACAGGCTCATATTATACTGAAACACTCGGAAATATACGAAGACATAAATAGTTCTAATGTTTCCTAACTCCTAACTCGGAAATCTTTGAAAGTAATCACAGTTCTAATGTTCCCTGACCTCTCCTAATATAACATCTCCGAACTTGGAAGAGAATGTTCGGAAAAGTTAGGAAACATTCGAAGTATTTATGTCTTCATATATTTCCGAGTGTTTCAGTACAATATGAGCCTGTAGTTTTTCCGAGTTTACTGGTTCATAGTGTGATACCAGTAGGCTTATTAGTATTTTGTAGTTCTTTTGTTAAACATAAATGTTTCTTATGGTAATGATGTGCTGGCATAATGTTCAAAATTATGCCAATTGTGTATTTTTGGTCTATTGTAATGTTTTGCCCTTTTTAGAGTCAACTTTTGGGGGTTCTGGTAAGGCCAATGCAGCAGACAATTTGTCTGGTAATGGGCATTTTACACTCTGTGGGATGTATATATGAATTTAAACCTGGGATTATCTAGTACCTCCAATGTTTGAGCTAGACCAGTTGTATCAAGGGTCTCAAGGGCTTACTTTTGGGGGTTCTGGAAGGGCCAATGCAGCAGACAATTTGTCTGGTAATGGACATTTTACACTCTGTGGGATGTATACATATATATACGATTTTAAAACTGGTTTTATCTAGTACCTCCAATGTTTGAGCTCGCCCCTTTTTTGGGGCTTCTGGGGAGCCTATTGCAGTAGTAGGCATGTCTGTCACATGTGGTTTTGTTTTAAGGTTGGTCATATGTATCATATGGAAGTGATACCAACTGGTACTTCCAATGTTTGATCTAGCCAATTTTAAGGGTTTCTTTCTTTTCTTTTCTTTCTAAAGCTTCATCCATAAGGTTTTTATTTTTTGATACTTTTTCTTGTTTCATTGATTTTTCTAGTTTTGAAGACATTACCAGAAGGAGAAGAAACTTTTGTTAGAAATACTTTAATTGATGTTCTTCCAGATATACTAAAAGCCCTTCCACTGAAGGAAATTGAAGAACTCACATTATTCACCACTAGCCGAAACCTGGTTACAGACAGATGCTTCATAGTTGAAAGTTGACTATTGCCACTATGTGCGATGCACTCTTACAGGTACGAAGTTTCTTTCAGTCGAGGTCACAGTACCGAGAAAAACGTGACGCGACCGCTAGGAGGAGCACAAAATTGGTCCTTCAGTATTAATATATAGAAGATATAATGTTTCTTGTTACATTTTTTGTGTAAAATTCACATTCTGAGGTAGTCAGCATGTGCAGAAGAGGGTTTTACATTGTAGACGCTATTTTCGAGGAGTGGAATTACACCTCTCAGCGGTAACAGTCTGTCGACGACAGACGTAATGACGTCAGCGAATGACCGATGATGTCATGACATCCTTACGCCTCTCAGCGGTGACGTCACACATCGCCATGTAAACGAATGTAAAACGAAAAGTGTTTATTCTGCTTCAGAGTTGAAGTTTGACTATTGCCACTATGTGCGATGCACTCTTACAGGTACGAAGTTTCTTTCAGTCCAGGTCATAGTACCGAGAAAAACGTGACGCGACCGCTAGGAGGAGCACAAAATTGGTCCTTCAGTATCAATATATAGATAATTGTTTTTATCCAATAGTTGTTATATTTATCTTTGTTCAATTTGACATCCTTGACATATTTCTCAGTATCTTTAACAAATGAAGAGATTGATAGAAACTTGTCTTTTGTGTCTTGAAACGTTGTATTTATTAAGTGAAAAAGTTGGAGGATAAAATGGTTTTAAGCACGGATTCACCTATGAATTAAACGAAATTTTCATCAAGAAAATTTTAGTTTAAGCAAAGTTTTATTATATAAATATGGAGAATACAACATACTGCGATATTTGTAATCATGAATATAAATATTATAAAAAACACCTTCAAACCAACAAACACACATTCAATCTCTTCAGACAAATATCTCCACTTGACCAAGAAACAAAACATTGTGATAGATGTGATAATGATATTCTTAAAAAGAATTATAGACATCTTCAATCACGTAAACACAAGAACAATGAAAAAAGGGAAGCCAAATTCTCCATTGAAAACACTGATGGGGCATTTAAAGGGCATATAAAAATAAGATTGTTTCGTTTTCAAGACCCTGGACCATCTTCAATCATGGAAGTTGTTGATATGGTTAAACAAAGTATTGAAACTATAATTAAAAACACATTAAGTGAAATGAAAACTTTTAAGTTTTATATGGGAGTAAAATTGAAAATGATAAGTCAAGACAATGAAACTACTCCCTATATGAGGCCAAACCCACACTTTATCTCATCATTTCAAGATTTTTTAAGTTGTGATGTTTACGATGATCTCCAGAGACAGGAACAAGATGTTGATAACACTGTAGTAGGTAGTGGATTTACTATCACAAAAATAATCTTTTTCGATATACACATCTTAAAATCAGATCCTCTTCAAGCTTCTTCTTATATTGATTTACCAAAAGAGATAAAACTTAAGAAAGCGGTTGTTAATATTCAAAACGAAGATAATAAATGTTTTCTATGGTCTGTTCTTGCTCACTTACATCCTCCACAATGGAATCCTGAAAGGGTTAAACATTATAATAAATATGAGAATACATTAAATGTTAAAGATTTAAAGTTCCCAATGTCATTGGGAGATATTCCTAAATTTGAGAAAATGAATAATCTATCTGTTACTGTATATGGATTAGCAGATACAAACAAAGTTCAGATATTAAAAATTTCAAACAACTATAAAAATGATGAAACACACATTGACCTTCTCCACTTTACTTCAGAGGAAAAATCACATTATGCTTTCATCAAAAATTTCTCAAGATAAGCCAAATCACAAATATATACGAGAAAATGTAAAACGTATCCTTGTAAGAGATGTCTCAACTCCTTTCACACAAAAGAACAATTAAATCAACATTCGAAATATTGTAGTGATCATAAATCATCCCCAATCAATTTACCAAAAGCAGGTTCAAACATATCATTCAAAGATTTTAACAAATCTATAAAACATCCGTTTGTGATATATGCCGATTTTGAAAGTATCCTTGAAAAGATAGACACTGTTTCTCCAAATCCAAATAAATCATACAAAAATAAATATCAAAAACATACTCCTTGTGGTTTCTGTTATTATATCAAATCATCTGTTGGTGATGAATACAAGTTAGAACTTTATAGAGGGGAAGATGCCTCAGAGGAGTTTGTAAGACGATTGGAAAAAGATTGTACAAGACTAAGAGAAATAATGGTGAAAACTTATAAACCAATGCCATTATCAAAGGAAGAAGAAAAGGAATTTAGAGAACAGTACCAGAGTACCTGTCATATTTGTGATGAGGAAATTGAGGGAGAGGTCAAGGTTAGGGATCACTGTCATCTTACTAGTAAATATTGAGGTCCAGCTCATTCCCATTGTAATCTTAATTACAAGCCTCCAAATTTTATTCCTGTCTTTCTTCACAGCAACGCTCACTATGACACACATCTATTTATAAATGAACTTTCAAAGACATTCGGAAATATTTTCGCCATTCCAAACACAGATCAAAAATACATCTCATTCACAAAAACAATTTATAAATCTCCCATAACCCATATCAGATTTCCTGACACATACAAGTTTATGGGAGATTCATTATCTGAGTTAGCATCAAATATTAAAAACTTCCCGAGTCTTAAATCATATTTCTCAAATCAAGAAGAAATTGATCTCCTATCACAAAAGGGAATATATCCGTATGACTATATGGATTCATTTGAAAGGTTTAAAGAAACACAACTTCCTTCAAGGGAGAGTTTCTATGGTAAGTTGAATAATACCCATATTTCTGATGAAGATTACATACAAGCTAAAAAAAGGTTTGGGAGAAGTTTAATATAAAGAATCTTGGGGAATATCATGATTTATATCTTAAAACTGATGTACTGTTATTAAGTGATATATTTGAAACTTTTAGAACAGTCTGTCATAATAAAAATTCTTATGGATTAGACCCCGCTCACTATTACACGACCCCAGGTTTGCCTTGGAGTGCTAGGTTAAAAATGGCAAAACAAAATTTGGAATTAATCAGTGATATAGATGTGCTTTTAATGATAGAGACGGCCAAAAGAGGAGGAATATCTCAAGTATGTTCCAAGAGAGATGCTAAAGCAAATAACAAATATCTTCCTGATTATAATAAGAATGAGGACAACTCTTACCTGGTGTATTATGATGCTAACAATTTGTATGGGTGGGCCATGTCTCAATCTTTACCTTATGGGAAACTTTAATGGGTTAAAGAAAAACATTATGAAAAAGTTTTACTTGATATTGTTATCTCCTCTCAAAAATAATTGGATGAGGCTGAAGTTGGATATTATTTTGAGGTTGATTTAAAATACCCTGAAGAACTTCATAATAAACATAAAGACCTACCCTATGCCTCCGATAAAGAAAGTCCAAGAAAAGAATGGTTAAGTGATTACCAACAGTCATTTAATATAAAGGGTAAATCTTCAGAAAAACTACTTACTACATTAAATGAAAAAGAAAGTTATGTTTTACATCAAAGGAACTTGAGACAATATTTATCTGCTGGGTTGAGAGTGAGGAAAATTCATAGGATTTTGAAATTTAAACAAAGTCCATGGTTATTAAAGGACTATATTGATCTTAATACAAAAAGTAGAAAAAAAAAACGCAGAAACAGATTTTGAGAAGGACTTTTATAAATTAATGAATAATGCTGTATTTGGAAAGACTATGGAAAATGTTAGGAATCGAGAAAACATAAGACTTGCAACATCTTGGAAACAGGCTTCAAAGTTAATTAACAAACCAAGTTTTGAATGGGTGGAGGTATTTTCAGAGAACTTTTGTGCTCTTCATTTGAAAAAAGAGAGTATTGAAATGGATAAACCTATTTATATAGGAACATCAATTCTTGATTTGTCAAAATTGTTTATGTATGACTATTACTATAATCATTTAAAATTAAAGTACAAGGATAATGTGTCATTGTTATATATGGATACAGATAGTTTTATATTAGAAATAAAGACTGGAGATGTATATGAGGATATGATTGATAATATTGATATTGTTGCGGTATTCGCGCCCGCCGGCGTGCTGACGGCCACGTAACTCGAATCGCGGCACGTCGCCCACCGGACGGACAATCCAGTCGTGACCCTCTCGGACTAACGCCGGGAACCAGTCACGGGTGGACCTTTCGGTCTCACCGCGATCGAGCCAATCAGCCCCCGCGTGGGATAGGGTTGCTCGCCAAATTCGACCTACCTAAGTACCCACGCGGAGGGTAGACCGGGCGATCGCACCTCGCCGCAGGTCGACTTCGGACACGGGCCACTTAAGCGACCCGTTCCGTACTATCAGAATAACCGAGCGGTGTTATCGTCGACCTCGACGGTTCGATTAATTATCGGGCGTATTCAGCCCACTACCAACCCTTTACGTGAAGCAAGATGAGGATTCAATGGGAGAAATGACGAGGCGAAGCGGGAAACAGTTCAACAATAAAAGCACATTTATTCGCGGCACACGGGAAGCACACATATACAATTCCACCAAATGCACACAGAAAAGACACAATGCAATTTACACAACAAGCAAATGTAAAAGTGAAGACACAATGCAGAGCTAATACCGACTACCGAGCACATGGCAACACTTATACAATTCTACTTCACAGACGGCGCCGACAACACATACCCAAAACCAAGGAAAAGAATACCCCCAAGAATGAGGCGGGCCTGAGGCCGAGACCGGGTCGCGCCTACCCGTCTGGTGATGAGACGCGGAGCGGCGATGGCGCCCCAACCCCGCGGGCCTCGCGGGCAGTGTCTGGTAGGGGTGGGAAAGGGGCCCCTTGGTCGCACTATCTCAGCGCGGGGGGAAACAGGAGGGGGTTGCTGATGCTCGGGGTATAGAGGATCTTTATTATCCCTGGTGTGCGTCTCCACCTCGGCCAGGTCGCGCTGTCGGCCTCCCTCGGGTGCAGCTCCCTGCACGACGCGAGCACCCCCTCGTCTGGTGTCGCCGCCTTTCCACAGCTCGTCCCCTCCGTTCCGACTCCAACGCACACGACGAGCAGCTCCACCGCCCGCGAAGTCTTGACCCTCTGCTTCCGACTCTCCTACTCTCCGCCTCTGGACTCTCCGACTCTCCACTCTCCGCCTCTGGACTCTCCGACTCTCCACTCTCCTGACTGACGAACACGGTCCTTTTATCCCCCCGTAGCTTCGCCTTTGACCCCCTCCCTTTGACCTTTCACCTCGCTCCCCATTGGCCCGAGAAAAAGTGGGCGTGAAGGCTTTTTGATCCACAAATTTGCATATATCGATCGTCCTGGAGGCGGGGCCAAATCGCCCCTCGCTCACCGATTGGACGGCAAAAAGTGGGCGTGTGTCGTTTTTGATCCGTTTTTGAAGCACAAAATCCGTGATTTTGTACACGCTGTTCGACGCGCGCCCTGCACGAGTCCAACACCGGTACCCACAGCGGGGCAAGAACGGTGGCGATGCTACGGTTGCGAGGTGTGACGTGAAGGTCGTGGCGGTTGTGGTGAAGCGGCGTTGTGGTTGGTGGTTGATGTTGTGATTGTGGTGGTAATCATGGCGGTTGGTCCAAATTAAAGATAGTAAAAGAAAAACGGCTATCCTGAAGAGTCACAGCACGCATAAATGACATGTATTCCCACTAGACAACGGGTTTGGGCCTAACTACACATATACTTGCCGAGATACCTCACCTAAGGGACCTGAATGGTGGTTTGCGAATTTGGTAACCACAACACTACCCCCTCCCCTTTTTACAGACTCGTCCCGAGTCGTCAAATTTTCGTGTGCCATCATGTGTAGTTTTCCCCAAGTACATTTTACCTACGGATCCCTGGGTGCGACATTCATGGTATTCGTGTCCCCAAAATAAATAACCTGAGGGCTGCGTAACTACCTAAACAAACTCACTCACACGGACGACTTAAATAAAATTGCCGGCGCTAAGACATACATGCCGGGGGCGCACTCATATTTACAGTACATCTTAACCTTAACTTACAAATTTTACACTAAACCATGGCCCAGGATCATTGAACTCTGCAAAGAGAAAGCAGTTAGCAGGGAGCCAGGCTGCCCGCATGCAGTCTCTGGCTCAAACAATGCAGGTGACAGGGAACGTGGCTGGCTGCTCACACGCAGTCCAAGGCCTTCCTTTTTGAACTGAACGCAGTGAACCACAACGGTGCATGGGCCGCACAACGCAGTCTCCGTGCCAGCTCAAGTGGCACACGCAATGAGCACAACGAATGGATGGATGGACACAAACACGGTGCACGGGCCGCCACTGCAGGCCCGTGTTGTAGCTGCCAACGGGGCAGTTCTCGCAGCTTGCAAACTGTTGCTTTTACGATCCTGGCGCACATGGCAATGAACAGGCGGGGGCAAAGCAAAAATTGAACGGGGCTGGTGAACGTGGGCAGTGGGCATGGCATGGCAAAGGTGCAGGCAACACAGCCCGCAGAAGAAGGCCGCTGCAGGCAAACACAGCCGGCAGATGAACTGGCCGGCACAGGCCTTGAAGTACCACAGCTGCAGATGATCCGGCCGGCACAGGCCTTGCAGCAACACAACAGCTGCCGACCAAGTGGGCCGGCACAGGCCTTGAAGTACCACAGCTGCAGATGATCCGGCCGGCACAGGCCTTGCAGCAACACAACAGCTGCCGATCAAGTGGGCCGGCACAGGCCTTGAAGTAACACAGCCAGCCGATGAAGCTGGCCAGCCTTTGCCGTTCAGTGGAGGTTGGTGGAGGGGGTGCGGTGGTGCTGGCCACTCGGAAGGCGGGCTCGGACCTACCTACCTGTCTCCCTCCCAACCTATCGCCTTTGCCTGTCACTGTACATACCCACTCCCTTAATTTGTCAAACCCCAATTTAGCCCCAACTTATTTTTTTGTTGTTTTTATTTTTACTCCCCCACTATAAATCGTCCCCTAACCCCCTTTATCGTCTTTGTTCGGCTAACCTATCCTGTCACCTAGCCTACTCCCAACCCCTACGTTCCCTTCCCGGAGGGGAATAAGGGAGAGCTAGCGTCCTGTGTCGAGGCCCAACTCAAGCCTCAGAATGGCCTCCCCAGAGTTCGGCGATCTATAACCAAAGTGGGTCCAGCGGCCCACAACGACAGCGAGGGGATGGATGGTGCGGAGGGGTACACTTCCTAATCTACCCTATCCATTTAACTGTTAAACTACCCCGGGGCTTTCAACAAGCGCCTCTCGCTTAAACTATTGGTTCTAACAACCCAGATTCCCGTCGCCTGTGTTGGTGTCCTCACAATTTCGGGCCTCGCCCCCCCAATTTTCTCTCCGTGCCCTCACACGGTCTCCTGGCTAGGACACGTGGCTCCCTTTGGCAGGCACGACCCTCTGCCGATTCTCCCGCTATGGCACCCCCGGGCACTACACTGCCTCCGAGCCTACCAGCTCCCTAACACCGGGGAGTGCCCCCCATGGCACCTCCCCTGAAACGCACACGTGGCAGGCCGGCCTCCCGGGCCCCTTTCCGAGGGTCACCCGTGCCCACAACACTGCCCACGCGGCTAATGGCGCCCCAGGCCCCCGCACCAAGCAGGCGCACCCGTGCCCACTACTCTATCCCGGCCCCCCATGGGCCCATGGCCTACCGCGGCCGACTAGCCTGGTGCCCGGGGTACCCACTCAGCGATACTCACCTTTCGCAGCCACGCTCCCAAGCCCGTCAACAGGGCTCCTGCACCCCTCCAAATGGGTCTCGAGCCTACTTTCCCACCAACAACAACAAAACGACCTCCATTTTTCAATTTGACTAACCCCCTAACTCACTTTATACTGACCCCGGGGTCCCTTGGGTGGGAGTCACTCCTCGCCCCAATCACTCATCGCACCATGCATTCCCCATTCACTCCATACACGCAGACCCGCTGGCCTCACTCACTCACCAAGCACATGCCTCACAACTCACAAACTCTTCAACACACACGCCACTGAACTCTGCCATCCTTCTATCTGCATCCCCTAACTAACTCGTGCTCCCACGTCGTCCCTTAAACTACAGCACGTTCCTTTTAACACTACGTAGCTAAACTACGTCCCCTCTACACATCCACAAGTCTGTCCATGTCCTCAAATAATCCCATTTTATTTCCCAACCTAAATCTGGCTACAATCCCTCTAACTAATCCATTCCACGGACTCCATGAGGACTTACCCCTGCCCCATGAAGTCGGTCTAACTAAGCTAACCCTTCCCCCTAACTAGTTTCCATCCTGTGCCCAGGCAAAGGGGGTCTTCCACCCCTTGCCCAGGAATCCTGTGCACCCGAAAGTGAGGCTTGCTTTTTTTTTTCATGCGCAGCGCCAGCGCGGCAACTCGCGCACTTTGCACCTGCCCGTGACGTCATGCAGCTGCACGTGTTCCTCGTCCCTCCTTGGACGGTACCATCCGGCAGAGATACCCCTCCTGCCGGATTCCAACCCCACGTGCAGCCATGGCGTCACCGTGCGCATAAAAAAAAAACAAGCCCCACGTCTCGAGGGGTTCCCCACGCGAACACATGTGCTTTGCCCGTTGGAGCTTAACACACACGATCGCGTGGAGAACCCGTCCGGTCCAAATCCATTTACCTGCCTAAACTTTGTCCGTCCGCGGGATCGGCAAATCCACCGCGTGCGTTTCCGGACCGGGACTTCACTCTCGCAAGCGAGCACGTGGTGGTCTCGTGCGTTGCACAGCACGAACCGCGTGCTCACTGCTGGGCGAACCCGGCACGGTCCACGAAACAACTACAGCCGCTACCCGGCTTTCTCTCCTCTGTCGCCGTCTCCGTGTCCATTCCACACACGCATACCTGCGTGTTACGACGCACACAGTCCACTCCATCACATTCACACCGGGAGACGCGGCTGCGTGCTCCCGCATGCCAACCGACATCTCCCACACATACCGCTCTCTCAGACACACGGTCTCCCTTGCACACAGCGACCTTGCACACGGCCGTTCACTCACGCGTGCGGGGGCACTCACCCGCGGTGCCTCATCCACACTCCGTGCCTCATCCACACACGGCGTGCTGGGAAGCACATACTCCGGCACCATCGCCACCACACCACTCACACACGGGGTCGCTTCCACACACGGGGACGCACTCACGCCTTGCACCACACACACAGGGACAACCACACTGGGGATTCGTGTCCCCACAAGGGTCTCCGGGGCCTCTATACCCCCCCAAGCTCTCCGTGCACCTGTCCACAGCACTCGTCCCCTCAACCTCGCAAAGCACGACCGAACTCACCTGGTCGTGACTCGCCTCAAGGGGGCATACTCCCTCCCCTCGTTCCTGGAGGGGGCCATCCAGGTGCTCGCACTGGGTCTCTGCACGCTCCGCGAGCTCACCCCCATTGTCCTCCACTACCTCCGTGTGTGCGTCACTTACCCCGTCCTCACCGTGCAGTCTCTCCTCTATCGTTCCCTTCCCGGCTACCGTCACTGCCAACTCTTCACCCTTTACCTCTCTTGTCTCAACTATTATTTCCGTTGTCGTCACCTCGTGTCTCGTCTCACACGTTTTGGTCTCCCCATTTAATTTTTCCCTCTTGGTCACCGTCGATTCCTCTGTCACGATCCTCGCCCAACACGCCCCCCGAATTATTTTTTTACCCGCCTCCACCGCGGGCCTGTCAGCCGTTGCACCCCCTTCCAGCTCGTTTGCTCCCACACGTGGAGTCGCCATTCCCAGCTCCCTGGTCACGGCCTTCATG
The DNA here is from genome assembly GCF_056783735.1 of Eptatretus burgeri. NCBI lineage: Eukaryota > Metazoa > Chordata > Myxini > Myxiniformes > Myxinidae > Eptatretus > Eptatretus burgeri. The sequence continues at coordinate 13,092 of NW_028223123.1, forward strand.
CCCGCCTGCAGGCATCGGCCCATGTTCTGCGTCTCACCCCGTAGCTCTTTCATTTCTTTTTTTATGTTTGTTTCCATTCCGTTTATTTGCTTGTTCATTTCGTTTTTCATTTCATTTGTATTTGTATCCATCTTTTCGTTCATGCCTTTCATTTCGTTTGTATTTGTATCCATCGTCGTTTTCACTTCATTCATTTGCTTGTTCATGTCTTTCATTTCGTTTTTTATTTCATTTGTCATTGCCGCCAGCATGGCGCATAGCTGGGCCACGTCGGGTGCGCTTGAGTGAGCCGTTTCGGCAGGGGTTGGGGAAGGGTCTTGGTGGAGAGGGGGGGGGAGGTATCATACACCGCGGCCGCTGCCGCACCCACCTCGGGCCCTGGGTTCAGTTGGGCGAGTCCGTGTTCCTGCACAATCAACATTTCCTGCTCGGGGATTCCATCCTGGACCATGGATCCTACACATTCTACATCCATTTCTAATACCCCCGGCTCACGCTCGCCTTGAGACGCCATCTTGCTTCTCGTGAAGGGTTAATTTGCTCGCTCGTAATTTGGAGGGAATCGGGGGTCGCTTCTCTCACCCCTGGACCGATTCCCGTGAATTTAGCCGGAGACAGGAGAGCCCGTTTTCCTGTTCTCCGATACCAGTGCCGCGAGGAGGGCGATGAGTTTATATCGCACGACCTGACACCAGTGTTGCGGTATTCGCGCCCGCCGGCGTGCTGACGGCCACGTAACTCGAATCGCGGCACGTCGCCCACCGGACGGACAATCCAGTCGTGACCCTCTCGGACTAACGCCGGGAACCAGTCACGGGTGGACCTTTCGGTCTCACCGCGATCGAGCCAATCAGCCCCCGCGTGGGATAGGGTTGCTCGCCAAATTCGACCTACCTAAGTACCCACGCGGAGGGTAGACCGGGCGATCGCACCTCGCCGCAGGTCGACTTCGGACACGGGCCACTTAAGCGACCCGTTCCGTACTATCAGAATAACCGAGCGGTGTTATCGTCGACCTCGACGGTTCGATTAATTATCGGGCGTATTCAGCCCACTACCAACCCTTTACGTGAAGCAAGATGAGGATTCAATGGGAGAAATGACGAGGCGAAGCGGGAAACAGTTCAACAATAAAAGCACATTTATTCGCGGCACACGGGAAGCACACATATACAATTCCACCAAATGCACACAGAAAAGACACAATGCAATTTACACAACAAGCAAATGTAAAAGTGAAGACACAATGCAGAGCTAATACCGACTACCGAGCACACGGCAACACTTATACAATTCTACTTCACAGACGGCGCCGACAACACATACCCAAAACCAAGGAAAAGAATACCCCCAAGAATGAGGCGGGCCTGAGGCCGAGACCGGGTCGCGCCTACCCGTCTGGTGATGAGACGCGGAGCGGCGATGGCGCCCCAACCCCGCGGGCCTCGCGGGCAGTGTCTGGTAGGGGGTGGGAAAGGGGCCCCCTTGGTCGCACTATCTCAGCGCGGGGGGAAACAGGAGGGGGTTGCTGATGCTCGGGGTATAGAGGATCTTTATTATCCCTGGTGTGCGTCTCCACCTCGGCCAGGTCGCGCTGTCGGCCTCCCTCGGGTGCAGCTCCCTGCACGACGCGAGCACCCCCTCGTCTGGTGTCTCCGCCTTTCCACAGCTCGTCCCCTCCGTTCCGACTCCAACGCACACGACGAGCAGCTCCACCGCCCGCGAAGTCTTGACCCTCTGCTTCCGACTCTCCTACTCTCCGCCTCTGGACTCTCCGACTCTCCACTCTCCGCCTCTGGACTCTCCGACTCTCCACTCTCCTGACTGACGAACACGGTCCTTTTATCCCCCCGTAGCTTCGCCTTTGACCCCCTCCCTTTGACCTTTCACCTCGCTCCCCATTGGCCCGAGAAAAAGTGGGCGTGAAGGCTTTTTGATCCACAAATTTGCATATATCGATCGTCCTGGAGGCGGGGCCAAATCGCCCCTCGCTCACCGATTGGACGGCAAAAAGTGGGCGCGTGTCGTTTTTGATCCGTTTTTGAAGCACAAAATCCGTGATTTTGTACACGCTGTTCGACGCGCGCCCTGCACGAGTCCAACACCGGTACCCACAGCGGGGCAAGAACGGTGGCGATGCTACGGTTGCGAGGTGTGACGTGAAGGTCGTGGCGGTTGTGGTGAAGCGGCGTTGTGGTTGGTGGTTGATGTTGTGATTGTGGTGGTAATCATGGCGGTTGGTCCAAATTAAAGATAGTAAAAGAAAAACGGCTATCCTGAAGAGTCGCAGCACACATAAATGACATGTATTCCCACTAGACAACGGGTTTGGGCCTAACTACACATATACTTGCCGAGATACCTCACCTAAGGGACCTGAATGGTGGTTTGCGAATTTGGTAACCACAACAATATATATGATACAAGTAATTATAAACCTGGTGATGTGTTGTTTTCATCAAATAACGAAAAGGTTATTGGTAAGTTTAAAGATGAATTGGGTGGGAAGGTTATGAGTGAATTTATAGGATTGAGATCAAAGGCTTATGCTTTTACATATATTGACAATAATATTGAAAGGTGTAAAAAGAAGTTAAAGGGAATAAAGAAAAAAATAAGAAATGAAATAAACCCGTATCTTGCCAAAAGGTGACCACGTGTGACTTCTTTAAGGTCACACTGAGGTGAACAGAGCTGCTATCCACCAGGAGCGACTCCTTGAGGAATATCTGCCTACGAGAGATTCCAATGAGAATCGTTCTACAGAGTAACCATGAAAAATATGCGTCTGCCTCATAACGTCACCATATGACGTCATAATGTCTCAAGCTTGACATATCTCGAAAGCACTCATCTAGCTGTTCAATTTGAGGTACTACACGATATGGTTCCTAAAACTTAAAAATTTGACCTTGGGGTCAAATATGTTTGACCTCAGGCGCTAACCATGAAGGTCAAGGCCAATCGCCACCAAAAACTAATCAGCCGAGCGCCAGACCATATACTACATTCCCATAAAGTTTGGAGATGATTCGATTAAAATTACTCAAAAAATAAGGGTTTTGTCGACCTCCATGATTTACTGCAAAGTGACCTTGACCTTTGACCTTTATGTGTACTGAAGGGTATTGTAATAATACTACGATATGTGTACCCTCAAGAGTTTCCGATGAGAATTGTGCTCCACAGAGTGATATAAACGTGAAAAATCCAATGATTACAGACAAACAAACAAAAAAATAAAAAATAAAAAATAAAAAAAAAAAACTTACCAAGTAACACATCTTGCAAAAACTTCGCTTTGGCAAGATAACAATAAACTTAAACATTATTATCTTGCCAAAACGAAGTTTGTTACAACTGTTTAATCATAAAGTAGGAAGAGTATAGAAAAATGAATAAAATAAGAAGTTATAAACATGAATTATATACAGAAGAAATAAATAGGAAAGCATAAGGAGCTTTTGATGATAAAAGATATATTTTGGAGAATGGAATTAAGAGTCTCCCTTATGGTTATAAGTATAAGTGCTGAGGGACTACTACCATCTTTTACTGATTTATAAATGATAGAACCAAGCAATAACCAAACCAAAGAGTGGAGATGCAATCAGCGTTGGTATTTAAATGGGAAACATAAAGAATGTGAGAAATATCAAATAAGTCTTATTGAAGAAATAACTGGGGTAACAGTAGATAAAACAAATAAGCGGATAAATTTAATTACAAATAAGTTAGAGGATGTAAAGAAAAAAATAAATATCCTTGAATGGACTGAAAACTTTGAAGGTTATCAATTAAACAACTTACTATAATCTCAAAATGATATGTGGCTCAGGAGGTAGTCAAACAAGAACATTGAGAGAAGTTTATCATTTTATTTCTGCTCAACAAAGATATTTAGACCAAGAACGAAGTTTTAAAGTAATATTTGTGAATATACTCGATGGTGATGAATGTAATAGGAAAATTAATTTATTACCTGAAGTAGAACATGGACAAATATTCATTGGGTCACTCTTTGAATGGAATGATAATATAAAAGAAATGTTGTTTTAATCAGTGTCTCAATGGGACAGAGATCTTAATTATAATCCCAATGTGAGTCCATCCCTTAAGCTAGTCCCAATTTAACATTGGGGGGGTTGGAGGGTGGAGGAGGGGAAGGGGGCAAAGATTAAACTCCTGGGTCAAGCTTTTGAGCATTGAAAAACAGAGTTTTTTCAATTCATTTGTATTATCCCAGCCTCCTATTTAGGGGTTAAATAAGAGCGTTTCCCCCACCCCCCCCCCCATTCATTTGCATGGGGTAAATGGGGAGAAAATCGGACTCCTGTTTCGGGCTATTTAACCTCAAATCAGAGAGTTTCCCCCTTTTCCCCCATTCATTTGAATGACTGCACTAGAAACCCCATATATCTACAACTCACCTGATTTGGCAGCCATATTGCATTTACCCGAAAACCACTAAAAAAAAAAAAATTAATCTTCTCCAAAACAGCTGGACAGATCAAAGGGAAACTTCATACACATTCTCCTCAAGCGATGGGTATACAAGTTTAGGGAATAATTGATAGGTCTCATGTTTTGGCAGCCATATTGAATTAACAAAATAATAAATGTTTTCTCTGGCACCACTTAATCAATTAAAGTGAAACTTCACAATTATGATCTCGTAGTGATGGGGAATTCATGTTTTAAATTTCAACTTCACCGGCACATGGTCTGGCAACCAGGATTACTTAATTTTTTGATGTGGGGTTTTTTTTTTTTGTACAAGGCTCACTTGGCTGTACTTGAACAGGTTTGGGGGTAGAGGAGTCGCAGCTGAAACCCGAATCCCATCCAGGTTCGTCCTGATGACTTCATCTTTACTTTTTACTTGTGCGGATTACTTCTGGTGACTCCAATGCAGGACTGTACCTATTTGGTCTTCCATTTGAATGGAAGTTACTTTAATCCCATTCCAAATTCAATTGCATAATGATTAATAATAAAAAACGTCTTGGGTCAGAGTCAGGTGTCCGATCAAAGTGGGACGTCTTTCGACCTGGTCA
>NW_028223124.1:0-10000 GCF_056783735.1 Eptatretus burgeri
CAACATGCACATTTGAATCTTAATTTTTTAAAACATAAAGAATCCTTAGAAATGCCTTTCACTCTCTCCTCCATTTATTTAAGAAAAACTTGAATTAAAATCCATATCTTGTCGATGCTAATAGTCTTGTCGAAAGTATTGCAAATAGACTCTGTCAATTCTTTGTTTTCCTCCTCGGTGGGTTGAGTTATTTTCTGTAATACCACCAATCTTTTTGAATCTCACTGGTTTCCATATTTTGATATTTATTCATTCTCTCTCTTTCCTCCCTCTCTCTCTTCTCTCTTTCCTCCCTCTCTCTCTTCTCTCTTTCCTCCCTCTCTCTATTCTCTCTTTCCTCCTTCTCTCTCTTCTCCTTTTCCTCCTTCTCTCTCTTCTCCTTTTCCTCCTTCTCTTTCTTCTCCCTCTCTCTCTTCTCTCTTTCCTCCTTCTCTCTCTCTTCCCTCTCTTCTTCAACTCCTTCCTCATCCCTTACTATACTTGAATCGTTTACACCCCATAGAATATTATACATATATTCATCAGGATTTCTTGTTATTCCTGTATCCAAAATAATTTTTTTTACAACAGGATACCAATAAAATTTCTTTTGAATTTCTAAAAGAGCCTTACCTTTTCTTAACCTTATAATTTTTTCATTATTTAACATTCTAATTAAATCTAAAGTTGTCGGTTTATCAACATCAGCATAATGCCAATCTTTTATTGAAAATACCTCATTCTTATGTTGTAGAACATATTTATTAAAATACCGAATACCCTTTTCTTTAAGGTATGCTTGAACACAGAAATGATAATTTTCTTGAAGCCTTCTTGCTGTCATTTATGTATTAGAAATATATGTTAGAATAATATTATGGCACGAAACACCTCCCCATCTTCCCATAGTTAAATCATTTTGTATTTCCTTACTTATTATATATAATCCTGTTTTTTCTGTTTTCATGAGATAAACAAGGGCAAAACCATTATTATATTTACCCTTATTAAATTCTTTTATTTGTTGTTTACTAATCGTGGCTCCACAAAACTCATTCTCGATACCAAGTGGATAATATTCTTCCTTACGAGACTGATTTAATTGTTCCAGGTCTTCGAGGTTAATTTTAAATGACCAATTATACCCTAAATCATTCATATCATACCCCCATTGTTCTATTCTCATACAAACGATACGCCCTTCTTTATAAAAATTTATTTTAATTCGAACTGTGAATTCTGTATGACCTGGAGATAATATCAACACTTCTGTATCTTTAGAATACACAGCCGTTTTATTTAAGTATATATATTGTGATAAATCGCTAATCTCACCAAGTCATTCGCGTCAGTCGGGCTTGGATAATTTTTTAATTTATAAGCATTTTTCATGTTAATATTTTTGTTTATATTATATTTATATCGTTCAGCCTGTGCCTTTGTGTAATAATTTGATAAATCAATATCCAGTTCTTTGAGATACACCAAAGATAGAACCATCTTTACCAACATAAGTCATTTATATTAGATTAAAAAATAATATCATAAAATTTTTTATTTTTGTTGAGTTGAAATAACACATATAGACATAATTGACCACAACACTTGGAATTTAATTCTTGGACTTGAAATGTTTGATAAACACCATTCTGTAAGAATTTTATGACTTCAACAGGTGGTGGAAGACCAAAACTATCAAAATAATATTTGTCTTGACTATTAAAAATACAAACCCAATGAGAACCGTTCCCATCATTATCTTCTAAGTTCATAATAATATTCTTTGTATGTTTCGACACATTTGTTAATTCATCTCTCATACAAATAACCACATTATGAATTTTTAATTTCTTACAATATTTGGCAAGTTGTAAATTTGATGTTGTATTCTTTCCAAATTTCTTTCAACCACTCATCAATGCTCATTTATTTATTAGAAAGATATAATCCATTACCTCTTTTTGTTAATTTTACACCTGCTTGTGCTATAGAAGAAAGCATATCTCCAACTAACAATCTCGCTTTATCAGGCAGACCTTCAAGTTTTTCAGCAAAATCTACAATTACACCACTTCCACTAATTTGTTTCTCCAACTCTTTGTTATGTCTTTCCAATTCTTTTTGAGCCTGGAGTTGAGCCTTCCTTTCGTTGGCAGTTTTGACCGCTGTTGAAATACCACCCGTCAATGCTCCAACCGCACTTAAACCAGCAAATAAAGGAATTAGAAATGGGAGAAATCCTCCACTCGCCTCTCTTATTGAATATTTTTTCAACATTGGTTTTGTCATTTTAATTTTAAGTGAGCCAGTGTCATTCAAGATTTTAACCTGTTCTCTTGTGAGCAAAACATCAATTCTTACTGCTCCTTTTCTCTGAATTGTATTAACGTTAATCGTACAAGGCTTTTGATTTTGAACACAAGATGATAGTTTATGAAGATTGATTTGATTAACATATACCCCAGTTGGTACTTTGCCACTCATTTATTTAACAAAAAATTATGTGAGACTAATCATCACACCATTATCTGTATTAATCTGCAATTCTGTTTCTTTCCAAAAGCAAACAATATGTATCAACTTTCACTCTCTCCTCTTTCAATGTATAGGGAAGTATCCACTGATTAGACTTTATAGTTTCTTTTTGAGCGCTCAGGTCAAACGTATAGATTGTATACAAACTTTTAAATGCTGTCATATCCAAAATAGGTTCTTTATTTCCATTACTTTCACACACCTTTTGGTAAGACTTGTATGCTTCAGCAAAATCATTTTTTTCCCAATTAATTTCCAATCTATCTCGTGGATAAAATGTTCCATCTAGAGAAACGCGAAGTTGTTTCACCTTAGCATTATCACTCAATGCATTATTCTTATCAGTCGCAGTATCACCATCTGGCTTTTTAAAAATCATCCACAGATATCGTGGCTTTCCTTCCAGAACACCCAAATTCCACGTGTAAGTAGTTTGATTGAGTTTAACGTGTTGACATCTTCTTTTGAGGTATGATACACTGAGTGGTTTTTTTGAGTTAAGTCTTCGATTCAACATCTCTTCTGTTTTAAGATTAGGAGTATATTCACTGATATACCAACTCATCTCCTCAATTACAAATTTATTCTGATCACCAAAAGCATTACCAACACCAAAAAGCAATCTATTTTCATTATCATTCCTTTGTAGTTGAAATCTAATTTTAAGACCATACAGAACTTTATCATAATCACAAAATCCAAATATACCTTTAAGAGGAACTGCCACAGTAAAACTATTTTCTGCTTTTTGTATCATCATTATACATTCCTTTCCTTTGAATATATCCAGGGTCTGTGTTTGTTCCTCGTTGACATATCAGGAATAAAACCTTCGACAGACCCCTTTCCCATTCTATCACTGAATGTATAGAGTGTAAATTTCATCATTTCCAGATACAGCAGAGACATAATCAACCGCTTCAACTTCTTGTGTTCCAATATACAATCGCACACTATCAAACATTTTCCAGAAGAAATCATTTACAAGTGTAGCGTTTGTGTTATTCCCAGCCTTAGTGAATTTAAATTTACACAACAAGAAACTTTCGGAGAGATTCAAATAGGTTTGTTGATTTTTTATTTCAAAACTTTTTGTACCATTTGTATTCCAGTCTGTTCCAGTTATTGCATTTACCTTGAAGTAATCTTCTTTTTTAGTGGAGTTTGAGATAATAATAGTATCATCCAAATCATAGATACTATCAATTGCTTCCATACTTGTATTTATTTCGGAAAAAAGATGTTAAAACTTTTGAAACCCTGATCCAAGTATTTGAATTATTTTCTGTCGTTCTTGGGGGGACAACTGAGTTTTACCTTTCTTAATTTCTTTTATTGCTTGTAATTTATGAGATTCTTTCTGAGCATCTTTTATACTCTTTACAGCACCTGCTACATTTCCCACAGCAGAAGCAGTTGAACCAATTAGGTCTTTATGTTTAAGAATAGTTGAACCAATACCCATGAGAGTATCAATTATCCCATCTCCTCTAAATTGATGTCCAACACCCCTTTGTCTCTTAGGTTTATAGTATCCTCTACCAAGATACATACCTTCACCCTTGTAGTACGGGAAAGGAACATCCCATCCCCTGTAATTATTTTTTTTTTTGCCAACTCGTGGTTCCTCCCAATAACGATCGTATTTATTTATTGAAAGGTTCACGTAGGTGAATTCTGATGGATATAACTTCTCCATTAAAAGAGATCACACGATTATCTTGGTCGGTTATCCTAAAATTTACTCTGTGTATGGTTTTTCCTGACACAGGTAGATAAACCAAATTTTTAGGCTCCATATTGAATTTATAACCAATTGGGGTTGAGTATGCGCTGAATGAAAATATTGTATTTGTTTTTAATCCATCATTATAAGCACCATCAATCAAATCACAGTGAATTAACACCGAATTTATTCCTGAGGATATTTGAATGACATTATCACTGTAAAACGTCCCATTAGTTTCAATCTTTGTTGAGGAGAAGCCTAATAACTCTCTAAATGAATTATCAATTGTGAAATCAACCTTGTAGTTATTTTTAACTTTAATCGTTGATTTTGAAGTATGTTTTTGAATGTTTATATCAATATTTTTTGGTTCATCACCCTGTTCTTTCATAAGACGAGCAATTTCGAAGATATTTGAGAAATCTCGTATGCTCCGGTGAGACTGTTATCGTTTTGTATCCACTTCCCCGGATTATAACTAAACTTGTCATTTTTCTCGGTTATATTAAATAAGGTATTATAAGTCTCCATGGACAATAAAGATGCCTCATATTCTTTTGTTGTGTCAAGTTGTAGTGGGTATGGGAATGAAGATGTGTGGTCGCTTGTTGTGAAATTAAAACTCAGGATTGTGCTTCTCATCTTATTTAATATGAGTTAAAATGTCTTTATATTGAGATTTATTAATTATTTTCATGTTCATCAACTGGTCTAAAATGGCTGATGCTTCATTAAAACAATTGTTATTTCCAGCCTTCTTACTGCCGAACAACAATAACAGTCTATTAACTAATTGCGATGGGTCATTTGGAAGAAAACTAATACCTGAACCAAGGATACTTAAAGCCTGAATAATGTGTTTCTCCTTCTCATTCTTCCTACTTTTACCAGAAAGAATAACCTTATAATTTAGAGTGTTCAGCAAATCAATATATACTCTATCATCATTATTTTCCATATCCAATGGTTTATCAATATACTTTGATTCATCCCTCACAGTTGAACCTTGTCTTCCATCTTTTGTGAGAAGAAACATTAATCTCGGAGTTAGTTTAACAGGGGTTGAGCAGAACTTAAGAACCTTAATTCATCATTAAATATCAATACCTTTTCTTGAACAAGATGAAATATTGCTGGTTGTTCTGTTGGAATGAGTCCTGCTTTGGTTTTTGAATCCGCTGAATATTCATTGTTTTGAACAGCATTCACAATATAATCAGGGGGTTGATTAATCTCTTCCAGTTGTTGAAATAAACCTTCATCATCATATTCTAATTCTCCTAAATGCTCTAATTCTTCCTCCGTCATTTGACTGAAATCTTTTAACATTTGAAGCTTTCTAGGAGTATATTCTACTGTGGGAACTGTGGAAACATCTTTCATTTTTTCTTGGGAAGTTTTTAAAAGTGGTTTAAAAATTTCTCTTGTTTTTTTCAAATGCTTCTTCGCCCGTTAGTTTCTGTCTGCGTTTCTTCTTTATGTCTTCCTGTTGTTTTACAACTTTTGAAACCAACTCTTGATGTTCCTTAAATCTTCTTGCTCTTTCTTTTGTATCCATTTATTTATTGTAAAATATCATTTAATGAATTGTAAAGATCAACAGGGAAATTTTCCTTTTCTTCATCATTCAAGTAGATGTGTTCAAATAAATCCTTTTTCTTTAAATATTTCATGAAACTCTTTATTAACATTAAGGCGAATTATAATTTCTTCTTCACTGAATCTTCTATCTCTGCTTTTCATACGCTTGTGTTGAGTTTCTTCTTCAACATCAAAACCGAATGATAAAATCTTCACTCCGCTTCAGATATTTAATAATTTGTCTCGTTCCTTCTGGATTAGTTTCTAATATCCCAACACCACCAGATTTTAGTTTCTTTAACTCACTCTTACAATGTGAATATTTTGTTGTACCAAGAGAAACCTCCTCAAATATTTGTCCTTCATTCCTCAATCGCATATGTTCCTCCACTGAAATATAGTGATAATCTTCACCTTTTACTTCTCCAGGTCTTATTGCTCTAGTTGTTGTTGATACAATGCGTATCACGGGGTGTTTTTTAAGTAAATTTACAATATTCTCATTTGTACTACACAAGAACCTTGATTTATGAAAGTTTTTTCCAGAAGCAGATTTACCCACAAGATTTATAATAATAGTTGTCATTTATATATGTAATTGTTTATAAAACAAAACTATATATCCCTTTAATATCTCATCTTGTTTCACAACAATATATTTATATTTTTCTAGTCGTGTGCTTCATATAATCCTCAAATTTCTTTTTACTACATAATGTAGAACAATTATCTCTCCAAAAATTATTGATATCTATTGAATTTAACTTGAATAAAATAAAAGTATTAGCATTGTTTCTGGATGGAACGACGAGGAAGTTGAAAGTACGATTGACTAAGATAAATACAATTACAAGAAGAATGTCTCCCTCTTGTGTAGTAGCTGTCCATTACCGCTTGGTTTCTCTCATTAACACAATCATCAAAGATAACGAGGTTCTTTTTTGATTTATCCAAATCTTGGGGAGACGGTATATCATCCGTATTATCACTAAGAATACAAGTTATAAGATTTGATTTCTTTTTACATCTCTGTGTATCACAAAATAGTTGAATTATATCTTCAATGTTATAATCATTTAGGTTTTTTTGACGTTTAAATAAACCTATTATATCTTCTTTTTGAAGACCAGCATTAAAACCTTGTGAGAGTAGTTGATACTCTGGTTGAAAACTCGACTTTGTGAAAATTATTAAATTATCATAATCTAAAAAGTTGGGAGTGAGGAGCATTTTAAAAGTAAGCAGGTTTTTCCACATCCACTTGAACCAACTATGAGACATCTTAATGAATTTGGGAGATTTTTATGGTTGTTAAATTTTATCTTATTTTCCCAAATAGGTAAAAAATCATTCATTTATATATTTGAAAAACAGGTTATTTAATTTATTATTGGCTTTTTTAGAAACTCTATATTTTATCCTAAGTTCAGGTTTAATTTCAAGATAATCCATTATTTTATTTATACAATATCTTGTGTTGATATTTCCCTGAAAATTACATCCATGAATAATATACAACAACAATCCTTTGAACATTTCTCTTATACGTTCAGTTTCTTCCCTTGTAAGGAAAGGTGTGTTATCATCCTCATACTTTACATTCATTTCTCTAATCAATCTTGTAAAGTAATTCATTTTTGGTGTAAATCTAAAAGAATTATTTTCCTTTTTATATTTTTTATCATTAATTAGAAGATAATCACAGAATATACATTGTTTATAGGCTTTTGACTCTGTGTTTAATCCCTGTCTTTCACACGCAGGACAATTCTCAAATTTGTCATATGGAGAATCAGGAAAGTCTCGCATATTTATAAAGTAAAACTTTACTTAAACTGAAATTCATCTATACTTTCAGTTGTATATTACCATCGATATCGATATACTTTTTTTCATTATCAGATTCAACGACAACATTTTTTATATTAAAGGTAATTTTAAAATTATCGCTAACTACTATTGAACTAAATGTCATTTCACCTGATATATTAACATCCTTTATTTCATCAAGATTTACATCTTTAGGGTTGTTGAAAAAAATACAAATTTCTCCTTGCATATTACAGATGGTCTTATCTTTTCTTTCTAAAGCTTCATCCATAAGGTTTTTGTTCTTTGATACTTTTTCTTGTTTCATTGCTTTTTCTAGTTTTGAATATATTACTAGAAGGAGAGGAGAAACTTTTGTTAGAGATACTTTAATTGATGTTCTACCAGGTATACTAAAAGCCCTTCCACTGAAGGAAATTGAAGAACTCATATTATTTACCATAATAGTTTTTATCCAATAGTTGTTATATTTATCTTTGTTCAATTTTACATCCTTGACATATTTCTCAGTATCTTTAACAGATGAAGAGATTGATTGAAACTTGTCTTTTGTGTCTTGAAACATTGTATTTATTAAGTGAAAAAGTTGGAGGATAAAATGTTTTTAAGCACAGATTCACCTATAAATTAAACGAAATTTTCATCAAGAAAATTTTAGTTTAAGCAAAGTTTTATTCTATAAATATGGTGAATACAACGTACTGCGATGTTTGTAATCACGAATATAAACATTATAGAAAACACCTCCGAACCAACAAACACACATTTAATCTATTTCATCAAATATCTCCTCTTGAGTTGGAAAGAAAACATTGTGATATCTGTTCAAAGGATGTTTTGAAGAGTAGTTATAATCAACATCTTCAATCACAAAAACACAAGAAAAATGAGTTTAAAGTAAAGGGAGACTATTATATTAAAAACACTGATGAGGCATTTAAAGGGCATATAAAAATAAGGATTTTTCAATTTGGAGAACCCAGTCCATCATCAATAGCTGAATCAATTGAAATAGTGAAACCCGATGTTGAAAAATTTATTAAAAAGACATTAAAAGAAATAAAAACTTTAAAGTTTTATATGGGAGTGAAAATGAATATGAAAAGACAAGATGAAGAACAAACTCCTTATATGAGAACAGATCTTCATTTTATAACATCATTTCAAGATTTTTTGAATAGTGGGGTTTATGAAGAACTATCAAGACAAGAGGAGGATGTTGATACGACAGTCGTCGGAAGTGGATTCAATATTTAAATCAGTCATCTTTTTAGATATACACATTCTAAAATCAAACCCTCTTAAAGCTTCTTCTTATATTGAATTACCAAAAGAAATAAAACTAAAGAAGGCAGTTGTTAATATTAAGAACAATGATAATAAATGTTTTCTCTGGTCTGTTCTTGCTCACTTACATCCACCAAAATGTAATTCAGAAAGAGTAAAACAATATATGAAATATGAGAATACCTTGGACATTAAAGATTTTAAATTCCCAATGCCATTAACAGATATTCCTAAATTTGAGAAAAAGAATAATCTTTCTATTAATGTATATGGATTAACGGATACAAACAAAATTCAAATATTAAAAATTTCAAACAACTATAAAAATGAAGAAACACACATTGACCTTTTATATTTTAGTGTTGGAAAGAATTCACATTACACATACATCAATAATTTATCAAGATTAATCTCTTCTCAGGTATTCAGAACAGCAAACAAAATATATCCTTGTAAGCGATGTCTTAATTCATTTCATACAAAAGAACGATTAGAACAACATTCAAAATATTGTAGTAATCATAAATCAGCTGTAATTACAATGCCTAAACCTGGTGAAAAGATTTATTTTGAAGATTATAATAAATCTATCATGCACCCATTTGTGATATACGCTGATTTTGAATGTATCCTTAAAAAGATAAATACTGCTTCTCCTAATCCAAAAGAACCATATACAAATAAATATCAAAAACATATTCCTTGTGGTTTTGTTATTATATCAAATCATCTGTTGGAGAAAAGTATAACAAACTTGAACATTATCGTGGAAAAAAATGCTTCACAAGAGTTTGTAAAACGATTAGAAAAGGATTGTATAAGACTCACTAAATTAATGAAAGAAACAAATGAACCGATGAAATTAACCAAAGAAGAAAAATTAGAATTTAGAATGAACAATATCTGTCATATTTGTGAGGGGAAAATTAAGGAGTCTAAAGTTAGAGACCATTGTCATCTTACTGGTAAATATAGAGGTCCCGCTCATTCCTGTTGTAATCTTAATTATAAATTACCTTCTTTTATTCCAGTCTTTCTTCACAACAGCGCCAACTATGA
>NW_028223125.1:12500-15000 GCF_056783735.1 Eptatretus burgeri
TGTGTGTGTGTGTGTGTGTGTGTGTGTTCATGTCCAAGTGTGAGTGTGTGTGCTATTCAGAAAACATAACATTTCCTCTTTCCAAACTGCCCTGCCTCTGAGTATAGTGGAGCACACTCCCACAAAAATTTCTCTCACTCTCACTGACTGTCTCTGTCTCTGTCTCTGTCTCTGTCTCTGTCTCTGTCTCTGTCTCTGTCTCTGTCTCTGTCTCGGTATCTGTCTCGGTCTCTCACTCTGTTTCTCACCCCTCTTCGTCTTGACGTTTTCGACGTGACAAGTGGTATTTGCCAGTGATAAATCAAGAAAGAAATCCGGAAGCAATTGCAAAATCCAGCCATCTTGTGTTAATGCGAGCAGATGGGCTGAAAGGGCCGATTTGTACTTCCTGTGATTGTGACGAAATTTACAATGACTCTTCTCCATATTCAAATAATAAATGTGGATTCAAAAATTTCATGACAAAAGCTCAAATGGTGGAAAAGGTTATGGCCTTGCACAGACAGACCAAAGGAAGATGAATCATCCACAACCAAAGAACCAAAGGAAAAGATTGACGGGCCCCAACCTCGCCCGTCAAAGTGATGGACAACCACTGCAATTTCCATCTCCATCTCACCAATGATTATAAGAAGGAAAAACAAAACACAGAATCAACAACTGAGCAGTCAGTCAAGGCTTAACTTCTGCGCACAATTCTGTGTGTGTGTGTGTGTGTGTGTGTGTGTGTGTGTGTGTGTGTGTGTGTGTGTGTGTGTGTGTGTGTGTGTGTGTGTGTGTGTGTGTGTGTGTGTGTGTGTGTGTGTGTTTGTGTGCGCGTGTGCTGGCGTGCTTCTGGAGCCCCATTATTTTTGAAATTTTTTGCATTAAACTTCTTCCTCCCCTCAGTTTGTTCCACTTCCTAATTAGACCACTCATACAAAATTTCGTTGAAATCAATTATTGTCTCGGGGGTCCAGGAGCCAATCAAAATTGTATCTCAAGTTTATTATTTTATGCAAAAGACAGCTACATTTTTGCAAGGAGTTACTCTGAAAAATAATAGCTCGTGTTTTATCATTCTGCATATTTTCCCTATTTAAGGTTACATTTAATCATCCCACTGTTCATATCCACAAAATTAAGCAAGAGGCAGCGATTTGATAGATATTGACATTATTAAAAAATAGCTGCCTTATGTTTTATAAAATACATTGGAGCTTATGTTATAAATTGGTTACCATTTCTATATTTTAGTCATATAAACCGAACAAAAGGCAGTGCAAGTCAAAAAATGACTTTATTTTTCAAATTTTGAGAGAACCAGTAACATGAATTAAAGCACTTCAATATAATAAACGAATTGAAAATCCACAGTTTGAATCTTGGTACCTCGTATTGCAGTCGTTCACAGTTCATATCAAAGGTGCCAAATGTCACAACACTCCGAGTCTCAGGCGAATTGTCATTTGTAGATTTCCGCTTGTGCAGGTTTTCTGTCTTGCTCCACAACTTGTAACACATTTTGATAATGTTCTTCAGTTTTGGCTGCTGCAAGAAAATCCGAACTCAGTTTTACTCCATGCTCAGCACAATCATTTACCACATTCATGGCATCAACATTAACAACAGAAGCTTGGAATGCAGCAGAGTTTGACCAGCTTCCAACATCCTCTGCAAGAAACTCATGGTCTATCTCGAGAATTTGAAGAGTGAACCAAGAATCTTGGCTGATTAAATCAGCAAGCGTAGTGGACCGATTGATGCCTGGAGGGAACTTGGGCTTCCCAAACCCAGTGCCAAAACGGTCACATGGCAATGTGTATAACCTCTGGAGGTTTAACAGTCAACAGTCTATCAGGTAGTGCCCGTTTCTCCTCTTGCGGTACTTTGTTACTGAAGAGTGCGAGAAGTACCATCTCTGCAGTGAGGTACCAGAGATGGCGTTGAAAAACTCTGACTGCAATTATGGAAACCTCGGGATTCACAGCTTCATACATTAGCAGAGTGTGATACAGCTTCAAGTGTGCTAAACCAAATATCATCAATTGCCGATATGTATGGGAAAGCACCAACTGTAAAACCACATGTATTTATTTGAAATTCACAAAAACTTGAAAAAAATTTGGCAGCTCTGATTGTGCACATATTAAAACTAAAAAAAACTGCCGTATGTTGTTTTCAACATATTATCTGAACAAAAAGGACTCATGAGAACATAGCACGAATATGTACAATAAACACTGAAGGTGGATAAAAAAATGTTACTTTCATGAATGGATCCTATTTGAATCGCTGCCGTATGCACATAGTAGAGGACATAGTCCTTCAACTTCGGGCTTCCGGTGTACCCCCTAAACAACTTCTGATTTCATTTAAATTTCACAAAGATTATTATTTTCACCAATGGAACATTTTAAGACGAGGTAGAAGTTAATTGCTTACTATGAGGGCTCCAGAAGCACCCAAGCGTGTGCTGTTCAGAAAGCATAATATTTCCTATTTCCAAACTTCCCTGCTT